>NC_056529.1:36146209-36148184 GCF_019175285.1 Sceloporus undulatus | reverse complement strand
TCGATGTTGCTGGTTATGATGTTGTTGTTATTGTGTGATAGACTACCACACGCAATTTCGGGCAATGGGAAGTCAGTCCGAACACAATCATGGGGTTTCATGTTATTGCGTAAGAGGTGATCACACGCAATTTCGGGCAATGGCAAGCTGTTTTCGGGCAATGGGAAGTCAGTCCAGACACAATTCGAATTCAAGTAAATTAGCTGAACTAGTGAATTCACGTGAATGCGTTCTGGCCCCACTTTCTTTTAATTCGAAATTAAGAGAAATTCCTCCCATGTGATAAACTCTCGTGTCAAACCACACGTTCCAGTCCCTCTGAAATAGCTCAGATTCACAGTTGCCCATCCCTGCCTTCCAGCCACCATCCCCTGCACTTTGAAAAACCAACCCGGATCCAAGAGACTGGCCTCTGAATATTTCGCTGGTGAAGACCAGTTCTGAGAATGGTGGTGAGAGGAAAGCATTGTTGACTTTGTAGGTGAAAAGGGGCTAGATGAGCTCAGGATCTTCAAACAGCCCTGTTCAGAAAAGCAAAGAAACTCAGTGCTGTGCACCATCATCATTAAAAGACAGGATGCTGTCAAGACTGGTTCCAGTGGGTGGAAAACCAAGTCAGGAAACAAATGTGGAAAGGCTGATCGGAGCTAAATGAGTGTGGAGAAACCCATAAAACAGATGGGAAGTTCCCATAAACATGCTGTGCCTAAATTACTAGAGTGATGGGTAATCTAGCTACCAGTAAGTTGTTGTTGTTGTCATGTGCCTTCAAGCCATTTCTGACTTATGTACTGCCATGTCACACAGTGTCCATAGTGTCTTGAACACTATGGAGTTTGACTATTCAGTCAGCATTGCTGGTTATGCCAATATTGTCCTCTTTCAGGGAACACGTTATACATTTGGTATGTTCTGAAGCTTTCAGCTCTGCAACTAAGTTTTAAAGCATTAAGAAAATTACCATTGTGATAAGCTGTTTCATAAAGAGAATTTTTAGAGAAAAAGAGGGAGTTGTGACATCAGGTTGAATATATGCAATCTTCTTGACAAAGCGGGTAGCAAAATAATCAGCTATTTCTGCAGCTTTGGTGATGAGGGGGTGGAGGGGGCTGGTGAAGGAAGAATGCACATGTGGCTAAAATATGGTCTCTGCGAATCATACAAATGGGTTTCACTGCGCCTGCGCAGTGCTGCTCGGAACCTACTGGAATCACTGGGCAGAGTTAACTCTGCAACATATTGAAACTTTTTGGCGGTAACTCCGCCCACCCGTTATAAGGCCCCTGCCTTCCCGCTCTTTCCCCAGTTCCTTTTTTCCGCCGCGCTAGCTGCTTCAGAGGAACTTTTGCTTGCTTTGCTTGCTTGGAATCACTTTTGTTTCTTGACCATTCTTGTCTCCCGCCCCTGGTAACCTCAGCTTCGGACTGTTGACCTTGTTTTTGGACTCTCCCATCGGCTTTGGCGACTTCGGAAATGCCTGCGGCTTTCAAGAAGTGCGACATTTCCAAGGGCAAGGTGCCCGTCCAGGATCCGCATTCCTCCTGCTTGCTGTGCCTTGGCTCGAACCACGACCCCAAGGCCTGCCTGCTCTGCAGATCCCTCTCCTCTCAGGCTCGCAAGAACCGTGAGTCCCGGCTCGCTTCAGCGATCGCCCTGAATAAAGTGCAGGAGGGAGGTTCGCGGTCCTCTTCTGTCCCGCCTTTGGCGCCCCCCGCTTCATCTTCTCGGGCAAGTGTCTCCAGCGTGGGATCGGGGAGAGTCGCCGTCCCCAGCGTGGTGTGTGTCCCGGCCGGGTCCCCTTCCACCACCTCCGATGTGGCCCGTGGCTCCAAACTGCCCAGTGCCACCGACGATGTGGCCTGTGGCTCCAAGCCGCCCAGTGCCACCGACGATGTGGCCCGTGGCTCCAAACCGCCCAGTGCCACCGACGATGTGGCCCGTGGCTCCAAACCGCCCAGTGCCACCGACGATGTGG
>NC_056529.1:36122134-36146199 GCF_019175285.1 Sceloporus undulatus | reverse complement strand
CCCGTGGCTCCAAACCGCCCAATGACACCGCGCCTCCTCGCTCCCCGGAGCATCGGTCGACCTCCCACCCGGCAACCGATGATGAGGACGACTTGCCCCGCAGAC
The DNA here is from genome assembly GCF_019175285.1 of Sceloporus undulatus. Classification (NCBI taxonomy): domain Eukaryota; kingdom Metazoa; phylum Chordata; class Lepidosauria; order Squamata; family Phrynosomatidae; genus Sceloporus; species Sceloporus undulatus. Next base: position 36,146,094 of record NC_056529.1, on the reverse strand, counting down.
AAGACGTCCCAGACCTCTTCTATGAGTCCAGATCGGTCTCGACCGTGTCGGTCGACGAGAGGTTGCCGTCTCCACCCCGTAGACGCGAGAGGTCGCCGTCTCCACCCCGCAGACGCTCCCGGTCCTCAGTCGACTTTGCTCCAGCCCGCCCGAGATCCCAGGTCAGAGTGACGGATCCTCTCTCCTCTGACCTGGACTCCGAAAACGAGCCGCTGCCACCTTCGGAGGCACCCTCGGACAAGGATGTCCTCTCGGGCTCAGCCTCCCCTCAGAGGACAGAGCCGTCTTCTCCGTCGGTCGACGTCAGGTCCTTCACTGAACACGTGGTCAAAATGGCGAGGGCCCTCGACATCGAGCTTGCATCCGCGGAGGACGACGCCGAGGACCCGGTTAAGCGTCGGGTGCATGAACCAGTACCCACTCCGCCGTGCCTGCCTCTCCTTCCCTCTCTCCAGACCATCGTGAAGAGGTCCTGGAACTCTCCGGCCGCCCGGTCTGCGTCCTCCCACAAAGTAGAGTCGCTTTACAGAGTCGCCCCGGCGAGTGGCCCTTGGTTGGCCAAACACCTTAGGCCGAACTCTGCCATCGTGGAGGGAGCCCAACACAGCTTCGTCCCGAAGCAGGCCACCTCCTCTGTCGACCGGGAGGCACAAAAAAAAAAAAAGGTGTATGGGCTGGCCAAGAAGGCGTACTCGGCATCGGCCCTTGGGGTCAAGGCCGCCAACTACACCGCTTGCATGGGGGCCTACGTCCAGATCCTCATGGAACGGATCTCCCCCCCCCTCCCTCTCGTTCCAGACGTCCCAGATGACATCCACAGGCAGCTGGTGGAGATCAGGGACGAGGCGCACTCCATCGGAAGCTGGTTAATCACCACTTCCAGGAACATGGCGGACTGCCCCGACCTCAACCCGACGGTCAGAGCTGCCATCGAGGACATGCCGCTCGACGGAGCCGGCCTTTTCCACGGCGAGACCGACGACCTCCTGAACCGCAAGTTCAGGATGAAGGCGGCGGCGAATAAACACGGCAGGTCCTCAACACCCGCCCGTGACAGCCGCAAGGGTCTGTGGTTCGCGACCGTCGACCTGAAGGATGCCTACTTCCACGTCGGGATCCGGGAGTCCCACCGGAGATTCCTCGCCTTCGCTGTCGGCTCCGACTCGTACCACTACAATGTGCTTCCTTTCGGCTTGGCCACGGCTCCACGAGTCTTCACGAAGTGCATGGCACCGGTGGTGGCATACCTTTATCAGAAGGGCTTCATGGTCTTTCCCTACCTGGACGACTGGCTGTTTGCAGCCAAGTCCCAAGACGAGCTGCAGGAGGCAGTCGCATTCGCCCTGCGCCTTCTGGACTCCCTCAGGCTGGTCGACAACAGGGAAAAGTCCCATTTTTCGCCGACTAGGCAGGTCAAGTTCATCGGGGACATCCTTGACTCTGAGAACTGTCTAGCCTTGCTTCCTCCAGACCGGTTTCAGGCCCTGACAACATCTCTCAGGCCGTGCATCTCACACAGAAGGGTGAGAGCCAGAGATGTCCAAGTTGCTCTGTGCCACATGGCATCGACGACATTCGTCACCCCTGGCAAGACTTCGTCTTCGTCCTCTCCAATCCTGGTTCCTCTCCGTCTTCTCTCCGTTGGAGGACCCGCCTTCAAAGTGGCTCATGGTTCCGAGACCGGTAGCCGCTTCTCCCAGATGGTGGCTTAACGGCTCCAATGCTTCAACCGGGATGCCCTTTCATTAGTCCCAGGCATAACTGACCCTGACAACCGACACATCCCTGGAGGGATGGGGCGCTCACCTGCTCGACCTCGTCGTCAAAGGCAGGTGGTCCGCACAAGACAAGCTCCTCCACATCAACGTGTTGGAGATGCTCGCAGTGAAAAAGGCTTTAAGGGCGTTCAAGTTTGCTGTCTCAGGGAGAGTGGTCCTCCTCTGGACGGACAACACCACCGTGATGTACTACATCAACAAGCAAGGTGGTACCAGGTCCAGGACCCTGCTCAACCTCACGCTCCGCATCTGGGACTGGTGCACCCAGAGACGCGTCCTCCTCCAGGCGATTCACCTTCCCAGGGAGGACAACGAGCTGGCAGACCGCCTCAGCAGGTCTCCATCGGTGGGCCACGAGTGGAGGCTCCATCCCGGGACGGTCAGCGACCTCTCCGATCGGTGGGGAATCCCCCGGATCGACCTCTTCGCGACCAGCTGGAACAGCCACTGTCCCCAGTTCTGCTCCAGGAAACGAATGGACGGATCCCTCGGAGACGCATTCGCTTTCCTCTGGACGGGGGAGCTCCTCTGCGCCTTCCCTCCGTTCCCTCTCATCATCAGGGTGGTGTCCAAGATGACAACGGATCGATCACACGCGATCCTGATCACCCCGTGGTGGCCGAGACAGCCGTCTCGACCCGCGTCCATACCTGTTGTCAATCCAGGACGGACGAATTCTCCACCCGGACATCGAGAGCCTGCCGCTGGTGGCCTGGAGGATTCGGCCCCGACTGCCTTGCCGGAGTCGGTGAGGACGGTGATCCTGGCTGCGAGGAAGCCTTCCACCCAGCAGTCCTATGCCCTGAAATGGAGGAGATTTTGCCTCTTCCTTGACCAAAAGGGCTTGTCTCCTGCACAAGTGTCCACTCCAGTGGTGCTGGAGTCTTGTGATGGCACTTTTGGATGGAGGGCTGTCCCTCACGTCCATCAAATGCTACCTTTTTGCCATTTGTGCCAAATACCAGTTCGGGGAGAGGGTTTCTTTATTCAAAGACCCCTTGGCGAAGGGGTTCTTGAAGGGTTGTGCCAACCTTTACCCTCCTGTGTCGCTACCAACACCGGCTTGGAGTTTGGAGCCGGTACTGTCTGCTCTCCAATCCAAGCCCTTTGAACCGATGGCCACAGCGGACTTGAGTCTATTGACTTCGAGTACCGCTTTCTTTGTGGCCATCACCTCTGCCCGCCGTGCGGGCAAACTCTGTGCCTTACGGAGGGACCAGCCATTCCTGAGGTTCCACAAGGGCAAGGGGGTCCTCCGTACGGACATTACCTTCCTGCCTAAGATAGTGTCTGTTTTCCACATGTGCCAGGACATTGTGTTGCCCACTCTCACATCCAGCCCGATGTCGGATGAAAGGCGACGCCTTCACTCTCTTGATGTCAGGAGAGCGCTGGCCTTTTACCTGGACAGAACTGCTGCCTCCAATTGTTCCGAGAGACCTTTCCTATCTACTCGGAACCAAAGAAGGGGTTGCCTGTGTCTGCTCAGAGGTTGTCCAAATGGGTGGCTGGTACCATCCACCTCTGCTATGAGCTGTTGGGTAAACCTCTCCCTGGCAGGGTTCGTTCCCATTCGACAAGGACAATGTCAGCGTCCTCCGCATCCCTCTCGGGGATTCCTTTGGGGGATGTCTGTAAGGCTGCTGTCTGGTTTCAACCTCTGACTTTTACTTCTATAGGTTGGACACCAGAGCCATCCGAGACACAGCTTTCGGGAGGGCTGTGTTGATTTCAGGGTTGCATTGATTGCACTACTGAGGTTTTGTGTTCTACAGTTGATACTGTTTACATTTGTTGAATGTTGGTCTGCACAAGTCCTATGGGATCGGTCTTGCATGACCTCTGTTCCCTTCTCGGGCTTAGCAAAGTTATTGCTATGTGATCTGTGCATGAACAAACAGACTGACTCCTATGGTCCAAGGTTTTTTTATGGTAATAGATATACCTTTGGGTTACCATAGCTTGGTATCAGGACACTCCCTCCGCCGTATACCTTAGCTTGTCAGTCTAAACCCATTTGTATGATTCGCAAAGACCACGAAGAAGAAGGACAGGTTGCTTACCTGTAACAGTATTTCTTCGAGTGGTCATCTGCGAATACATACAAATCCCACCCGTCCGTCCCCTCAGTGTCCTGCTCACATTGGCTCTCTTTCCATCGCCTGCTTGGCGGAAAAATTGCGGAACTGGGGAAAGAGCGGGAAGGCAGGGGCCTTATAACGGATGGGCGGAGTTACCGCCAAAAAGTTTCAATATGTTGCAGAGTTAACTCTGCCCAGTGATTCCAGTAGGTTCCGAGCAGCACTGTGCAGGCGCAGTGAAACCCATTTGTATGTATTCGCAGATGACCACTCGAAGAAATACTGTTACAGGTAAGCAACCTGTCCTTCTGCAGCTTTGGTGATGAGGGGGTGGAGGGGGCTGGTGAAGGAAGAATGCACATGTGGCTAAAATATTGTCAAAGGAGAGTTGGAAGAAGGGAGAATCATGATTGGTCAGTAAGAGAGAAGGGGAAGAGTTGGGTGCATACAAGAATCTTGGAGGGAAGGAAAACTGCCTCCCATCATCAGCATCACATTTTTGCCCATCAGTACACTGCAATATTCCCTTTGGGGATTCCACAGCAGGCAATGCCAGCCCTGGTTTTCCATATAATGTTGGACTTCATCTTCCAGGATCCCTGTCAACCAGGCTGGCAAGGGATGATGGGAGATGTATTCCAACAACATCTGAGGACCCAAGGTGGACCACCGTTCTACATGGTCCCTGCCTTCTCTGGCTCCATCTAATGGGAACGACAAGCATTTCCAGCAAAAAAAGCGATTCCACAAAAGGTCCCTTTTCCCAGTGAGAATGAAGGACCTTTGGGAATCGCTTAGAAAGCGGAGTGGATCCAGATCGGAACGCGGATTATACCCCAAATGGAAATGACCCCAAAGTCATAGGGCAGGGAGGAGGAATGTATGGCCTTCCACATTTTCCCCACCCTTCATAAGTCATAGAATCGGGGGGAATACAACTCTCAGATCCAAAACAGAACAAAAGGGAATGGGTGCTGCTGATTCTGTAGTAATTATACAGTGTTTTCCATTCACCAAATGGAAATATCAGTTCATCTTTTGGAGTCTTATCATTGTGTTGTCTTGAAAAGGATATTGTAATGCTACTTTCTTCAACACAGATTAAAACTTGAGTGTCTCTTGTTTGCTTGCTTTGCTTTAGAGCACAACAATGATCCAACAAAGCCTTGTTATAGTTTTGCTTGATGAAGACAATCTAACCCACCCCAAACATCTGAGCAGTTTTCAGTCACACAGTTAAGACAGGAACTAAAACAAAAAGCCATCAAGCATTTCAAAGTCCCATTGTTCTTTGAGACAAATGCTTCTGATAGAACTAATAGGCTTGTTTTGGTCTTTTCCCTTTTCTTCTGCTTGCTGTACTCAGACAGTTTTATTTATTTATATGGTTTTTCTTACAATATTCATCCCTCATCTTTCCTCAAAAATAATCCCCCATTTATTTAAACAGTGTTTGTTTTCTTTTCTTCCAGTGGTTTTAATCTTTTATTGTAAAAGAAAAAACATTACAGCTTACACAAAGTGGGATTTTTGGTCTGATCAAGCAGGGCTCTGATCTTCTGTTTCTGTGTTTGTATCATCCATAGTTTAAGGCTAACCAACGTAATTCATGGTCCCTAGACAAATAGTTGGATTAAAACATGGTTAGCTTTTAAACTGCACACTTCTCCAATTTTTTCAATGCTAAAAGATGCATTGAAAGACTGACATTGTTGGCCCAGCTACCTGCAAAAGTGGCTGTGTTAGGGAAAATACATATGAAAATCAATTCACATTTTCAGATATTTTAGCAGAAATGCAGAAAATTCACTTATGTGGAAACTGGATTTATGACATAATACATACAATTCTTTTCAACCCTTTCCAGGATTAGGTTGAATCATGCATCTCTAATCTGCAAGCCTGAACCCATCTGTTTACAGTAGTGCTCAGATCAATCAAGGATCCTGCCCTTTGCAAAGCTTAATAATCAGCTTTATTTTGAGAAGAGGGGTTCAGGAAAAAAAGTATTTCTTGAAGGTTGGCCAGGAAATTTGCAGAGGCATTTTGGCACATGCTACTTACACACTCTCCAGATGAAAACTGGGATGTACAGTATGTGACCAAGGCTGCTGACACACTGCAGAATTAATGCAACTTGACAGTGCTTTAACTGTCATGGCTACATCCCTATGGACTCCTGGGGCTTGGAGTTGGTTGTGGCTCCAGGGCTCTCTGATGGAGAAGGCTAAATGTTTCACAAAAATACAAATCCCAGAATTCCATAGCATTGAGCCATGACAGTTAAAGCATTGTCAAACTGCCCGGGTGGCGCAGGGGTTAAATGCATGTACTGCAGCCACTCACTCAAAACTATAAGATTGCAAGTTCAATACTAGCCAGGGCTCAACCTTGACTCAGGCTTGCATCCTTCCGAGCAGATTGCTAAAATTAGTACCCAGATTGTTGGTGGCAATTAGCTTACAGTTGTAAACCACTTAGACACTGTTAATTCAGTATGAAGCTGTTTGTTTTAGTTCTGCATTGTAGATGCAGCCCAAGCAACAACTGAGTGTAGTCAAGATGACAAAAAAATGGTTACTGAGAAGAGCACATCACATGAGAGAGATCAGTATGCAAAGGGATCTTGCAACACATTTGAGACTAGGTAGAAGTTGGTAGCATGAGATTTCATACACTTGAGTCAACTTCTGCAGATACATGTGTAAGTAAATGTTTATTTGTGCAGCATATGCCATTACAAAAAGAAAGCAATCCGTCAAAACAAATATAACATCAATACATTGTAAAAAAATCCATAAAAGCATAAAAAATAATAAAATAGAACATCAAACACATCAAATACATTATAAAATAATAAATTGCTTACCAAGTTAAAATTATATTTAAAACAGAATATTGCAAAGAAAGGCAAAGACAAAAATCAGGGCTCAGATAAATCTAGATAGGCGTAAGAACCAAATACACCGAGACTATATATGGTTGAATTACAACCAATTTGCAAGTAGTTGCTAAACCATACTGTCACTTAATCAGTTCTTTTTGCGGCGCCATAATGATGCTGCAGTGCACCAATGGCGCACTCACAATGTCGTTATGCGCCGTGACGTGTGGATGCTAAGCATCTGTTGCATCAAAATGACAGCGCCCATCTGTACAGGGCGCCGCCATTTTGATACCCTCGTCATGTGCGAGAGGCGTCTGGAAGCATCGCCCCTCGCACATGACTAAGGATCTCTTTCACGCCCGTCTGTCCCGCGCCGTAGTTAGCACTGGTGATTTATTTCAATTAATTTAATATGCGCTTCATTCGTGTTATGCTCCTGTTGTGGTAGACATGGGATTTTGTTTGGCTAAACCAATGTCTAATTTGTTCCTTTCTCTCTCTCCCCCATTCTCCATAGATCTATTTGCTAAAATAAACTGAAGTAGGCCACAGAATATATAATTTGTATTAGTAATTGTAATCTGCAATTACTAGCTCTGAATTAAACACATCCTTTTATGAATAATGTAGAAATGGGACAGAGAAAAACCACGATATCTTCAATCCATGTATTTTTAATTGCTTCATTATCTAAAATTTGGTACGGCCAGGAATGCCGTGCGATGTTTAAAATGGAGAGAGAGGAAGAAATCTGAATTTTTGACCAGTTCATAAAAGGCGCTCAGAAATTAATTTTGTGTCCTATGATCATAGAGAATGCAAGTCATTTTGTGGCAGTGGCGCAAAACACACCATTTGTATGCTAATAATAATTTCTATGATTTTTATTATTTTTTTTTAATTTTGATGAACTTTAGTGAATTCGAAGCTGCTTCTTTTTAATAAGAAGGCAAACGCAGAGGATAAGAGAAGACTGAAAAGAAACGGCTGCAGAATTAAAAATAAGGTGGAACTCAATGTGATTCTGGTTCTGTTGAACTTATTAACAATCTTTGATAGCAGAGGGATCCAAACGCTTTTACTGTTTATACATTCCCAGAGTCTTCTGCTGTAATTCCCAGATATGCAGCTGAATTATGCTTTGCCTGGAAGTCAAATAAAATTAACTTGATCATTGGTGTGGTAATAAGCTGGCACTGGTTACTTATGATCAGCTTTTTTGCCTAGTCCAAAATTGTCCCTCTTTTATGGCAGAAGCAGAAACTGCCTTACCTTACGTGCAGATGCTGTGGTAGGGTGGGTAGGGAATGTTAGAAACCCCTAAGATATCATTCCCTTTCATTGGAGATAGGGGTGTTTATCACACGGAGGTTTTTGCAGCTCAGATCTGGGGTGACTCCTGGTTCAGCTATGCGAATTCACGTTGTAACATGGATGTTTGATCACACCTGGTTGCCCTTCCGTTGCCTTTCCGAATCGAAGGGGAATCGAATCCAAGGCAAGTCACGTGATGTGAATTCACGCAAAGCAGAGTGAGTGCAAATTGTATTACCACACCGGTGCATACCATGCTCAGTGGGGGTCTGAGTGCATAGTGATGTACGTTTCCAGGGTGAAAAGGGGCGCAAGTTATTGTTCCCTGTTTCACGTAATTGCGTGAATATTTGCCTCGTGAATATTTCTGTGTCTTCTTCCCCTTTTTTATTTTCCCTTCCATTTCAGCAATTTCAACACACACGTATAGAGATAGATAGATGATAGATAGATAGATAGATAGATAGATAGAGTTTGATAGATAGATAGATAGATATAGATAGATAGATAGATAGATAGATAGATATCTGTAATTCATATTCATGCACATACACACATGCATATATTCCAAAAAAAACTTGAACCTAGGGATGGTGTTTTATGAATTAAGTACTAACCACAGTTGCTCCTAGCTTGTCATTCAAACACACCTGCACCCTATATTTTCTTGTTTAGAAATTCAAATAAATCTATCAAAGCAAAATGGGATTATTCCTTCTCATTTACTTGGGGAAATGGGATAAGGAACACTTAATCTAGCCTACTAACAAAGGTAGATGCAGAGCAGAGGGAGCAAGCCCCGGTGCAATAAGGATTGGCACAAGGAAACTACCCCAATAAATAAATGCATAGACCCTTTAAAGAGTCTTTGCAAGATGCAACAACAAATCAATGAATCCTTGCAATCTGAAGCAAGCTGTTGAGCTTGAGATATACATACAGCTCTTTAAAGTATCTGGATCCCCTTTCTTGAATATTTTGATTAACATATTTTTATAGTGATAACACTAACCTTTTCATATGCAGTCCCCTGCTTGGTCTATTCTCACTTGTTCCAAATTATCCCCCCTTTTTTTGCCTTCCTTTTAACAGTCATTCTTTTAGAAAATGAATCCTTGAGCATTTAAATCAAAACCTTTATAGTGAAAAATAAAACCTTTCTTAGATTGTTTGCTTAAATCCAACTGACTGTGGAGATCTGGGAATTTTGGAAGACTGTGTTGAAAAGACTATTCTTATGTTATCCCAACTGGCCTTGGATCAACCACCAAGTGGACGGTCTATGATGTCCAGTCCAACAGAAAGGCCAAAGGAGTTGGGATAATCTTCAAAAAAAGCATCTGGATGTTTGGAAAGCATTCTATTGTGAAAGAGGCTCCATCCCTAGTGCTTTTACTATACTCCAGCACTTACCATGGGACTGCAATGTTCTAGCAATAGTTATAATAAAGTTCTGAATATATTTGCTAATTCAAACACTATTCTTCTAACAGAATCAGTTCCTGTGCCAAATAGAGAAGATGGAAAAACATGTAGAACAAGTGTGTGAAAGAGGACAAGCATGGCCGGCCTAATCATTAGGTGAAGTGGGGCAACTGTGGTTTTGAAGCAACAGTTGCAGCCTCCCAATATTCCTCTGAAACCTTATGGCTATTCTTCCCTAAGATTCAGTTGCCAGCACAGCTGGCTCCTTTGAACTTGGAATGGAGAAGGGTGACTGTCAAGTCACCTATGGAGTAATGGATACTCCACCAATTTCATTGGGTTTTCTTAGACAAGGAATTTACAGAAGTGGGTTGCTATTGCCTTTCTCTAAAATATAGCCAAAAGCATCTCATATTCTTTGATGATTTCCCATCCAAGTACTAACCAGACCTGTCCCTCCGTAGCTTTTCAGAAAACACAAGGTCTGGTGCCTTATGGGGCAGTACTGTAACAGTGAACAGTGACCAAATTATCAATGGGGAATTTAATTAGCTCAAGGTCACGAGAGGAGGCCTGTTACTATACCTCAGATGGGATCGCCCCTTCGAGCTGTATACCAGAAACTAGAAATCCAGAAATGAGGCAGAAGCTCTAAGTACAATCAATGTCTCTTTTATTGGAAACAAGGATTCAAACATACAGGCACATACGCTCATACATTCATACAAGACTCAGGAAATAATGTAGTAAATGTGGGATAGATATTAGGCTTTCTAATGGAAATACTCACCTGGTGTAAAGGTTCTATCCTGTGGGTTTGCAGGTCTGGTTTAGCAGACAAGTCAGAGAGAAACTGACATAGCTGTTGGCTGCCAGCAGCAGAGAGAGGCTACCAGCAGTGAATGGCTGGCCCCAGCAAGTGGCTGGCAGCAGCGAGTGGCTGGCCACCCTCCCTAAATTTAGGAGACCGTTTTAAGGGTTTAACAGGGTCTCTAGACAAAGGGTAATAAAAGGAAACTGTTTGAAGTGTATTTCACATCTTAACCAAATGTTTTGATCTAACCCAAATGTTTCTGCTAGAGTAGGGACCCAAATCGCTACACAAATGCCATTCCTTTTATTCAAATTGTTTCCCCTCAATCACAAAGAGAGACACTTCCTTAAGACATTTGATAGCATCTTTCCTGATAGCACTTAGCAGCTCCTTGCATGATCTCATCAAAGCTGGGAAAGGAAATTCATTTACATATCTAAACCCATGGCTTCCCTTCTTTCAGTGGGAACCTGTTCTTTTCAGATCACATGCTAGGGCCATATAGCTGCTCAGGTCAAGATGCACTTTTGATATCAAGATGCAGGCCAGAGATTTAGATATATTAAAAAGGTGTAGATCAATGCCTATCAGTACAGACCACTCCAAAACGGAGGTCTAAATTTGTCCATTATATACTCCAGCACTTACCATGGGACTGCAATGTAGATGGTGCAGCCCCCAAATGGGACGCCTTCTATCCGGAATAAAAAGAACCATGTGTTTCCAGGTTCTTTTTGTGGTGCTGGAGTGACGTCGTGACCACTGGTGCACCACGTGGCGATGTGCAGATGCTACACATCGCTTGTCTCAAAATGGCAGTGCCCATATGGACGGGACACTGCTATTACTCTGCTGCCATGCCATGCTAGGGTTAGGGACTGTGTGGTTGGTACGCAGTCCCTAACCCTAGTTTTGGCATCAGCACAGGGCATTTGGCCCATTTATTTCGGACCTATACTAATACTCTCTACCACCTCACTCTTTAGATGGTAATGTTTAGATCAGGGTTGATCACCTGTCAAGGGTTAGGAGCACATGCCCTTCACAGGATTCTGGAGGCCATACCCCCATTTTTCTCCCATTCTACTCATTCCTCTCCATTTTTTTTACCTCCAAATGGCAAATGCCACCCTATACAGGGGCTACTGATCATTTAATTGTGTTTCAGGGCCTTTGTACACTCCCTCCTACTGTTCAAAGCCCAGGTGAGCTTTATTTCCAATCCAATACTCTACAATCCAGTCTCAGAGGTCTTGACTACTAAATGTAATGCCTAGAAATCTCCCATGACGCATTCTAGGATCCAGTCTTAGGGCTTGCTCTGGGGGAGGGGAATCCTGGCCAGAAATGGCTAGCAGAAACACCACTGTAAGGCTATTTTGTGGATAAAATTAAAATATTTCCTATTTTTTAGAGGGGTTGAGGAACTCTTGGGGAGCCCTAAAATTAACTTGTAGATCTGCATGTGGTCCCAGGCCACACGTCTGGCACTCTGGTACAGATGTCTTGCATGTAGTCTGTCGGGGGCCCCGGTTCAGCTGGAACATGTGTGGGGCAGCAGGACCTTTTGTGGGCCCTGGATTGCTGTTGACGGTATTCTTCATTGAGATGCTCATTATAAGCAATGAACTTCATTCTCACCTTTCGCCCCTCCATCTTTTTCTCCTCCTTGTCATCTCTTATTTATATTATAAGCCCGAGAACAGAGAATGTCCTATAGCCTCTCCCTCATAATTTTTGTTCAGCTTTGAACTACAATGCTTCCTTGACTCCAGTGGCATCAGAAACTGCTGTCTTCAAGGTATGTTCAAGTAACTAAACGTACCTATTGTTATAGTCTACTATGACAATAGCAAACAACAACAACAAATATCTTACAAGCACACTTCAATACAAATGGTTTGCTCAAAGGAGAGAACTATTCTGCTTTAATATTTCAGAATGTCCGTGAAGTCCTGGTAGGGGGACTCTGTAGGTTTAAATAAGCAGTCTAACCGAGACACTTTAATACAAATGTGTCATAGAAAAGCATGCTCTCCCTTTCAAATATGCTTATTTATGTAACTGACAATGACTGTGTTTTATGCAGTCAGGTCCGGCTATTAATTCCGGCAAAATCAAATGCATATAACATTGCGAATAGATCACAAGAGCTTTGAAGTTAAATACATTCCTAGGAGCTGATTTTCTTCCTCTCCAATGAAAGATGAAAAAGACAGAGGCCTTGACTTGAGATGCCTAGTTGTGACATGAGCCATGATAATGAGTAGGATGAGAGAGTGAGAGGGGGATGGATGGAGAGAGGCATACTACAGAGGCAGGCTGTCTTTGAAAAATTTCTTGATCCTAATGTGTCATAAAGTCAGTATGATCAGATGAAATGACAACTGTATTTAAGCAAAAATGAAAACCTGAACATTTCCTTCTCTACGACATCCATTGCCACAATCTTCTATATGGCTTCTTTCCTCAGGAATTCTCTGATATATCTCACACATGACAAAAGACAGACGAAACAGAGAATCTGAACATTTAGAAGAGAATGCCACAATCACAAAAACATGGGTTTCTCAAAAATAAGTCATGACAAACTGATCTCTTTTTTTTATAAAATTACCAGCTTGATAGATTAAGGGAATGCTGTGGATATAGCATACCTTGATTTCAGTAAGACCTTTGAAAGGATTCCCCATAACATTCTTGCAAAGAAGCTTGTAAAATGTGGGCTAGACAACGTAACTGTTAGGTGGATTTGACCAGCTGAAGCCAAAGGGTGTTCAACAATGGCTCCTTTTCATCCTGGAGAGAAGTGACCAGTGGGGTCCCACAGGGCTCTGTCCTGGGCCCAGTGCTATTCAACGTCTTTATCAATGACTTGGAGGGCAAAATTGGGGGCATACTCATCAAATTTGCAGAGGACACCAAATTAGGAGGAATAGCTAATACTCCAGAGGTCAGGATCAAAATTCAAAATAACCTGAATAGATTAGGTGGGCCAAAACGAACAAAATGAATATCTACGGGGGAAATATAAGGTACTACACTTAGGGCCAAAAATAAATAAATAAATAAATGCACAGATATGGGATGGGGGACACCCGGCTTAACAAGACTACATGTGAAAGGGATAAAGGAGTCCTAGTGGACCACAAGTTGAACATGAGTCAACAGTGCGATGCAGGAGCTGAAAAGGGCAGTGTGATTCTAAGCTGCATCAAGAGAAGTATAGTGTCTAGATCATGGAAAGTAATAGTGTCACTCTATTCTGCTTTGGTCACCTGTAATGGGAGACGTGTAGCAGTTATGTTACAAGGAATAAAGGATGATGAATAATAAGATCATAGAGTTCATAGAGTAGTTTCTCAACTTGTGGTACACGGACCCAGATGTACAAAACAGGACCTTAAGGGATATTCAACTTTTAAAAAATAATAGTGGAATAATCAATAATGGAGGAGGTTGAGCAGCAAGAAACTGATCATTGGCACACATATGTCATATGGGAGAGAATGGAATGGAGCGCTGGCTCAATGGGCAGCTGCCTGCTTTGCTCTAAGAGAGGATATGATAGCCCTGTTTAAGTATTTGAAGGGGTGTCACATTGAGGACGGAGCAAGCTTGTTTTCTGCTGCTCCAGAGTCTAGAACATGGAACAATAGACACAAGCTACAAGAAAAGAGGTTCCACGTTAACATTAGGAGGACGTTCCTGACAGTAAGAGCTCTTCAACAGTGGAACACATTTCCTCAGAGAGTGGTGGAGTCTCCTTCTTTGGATGTCTTTAAACAGAGGCTGGATGGGCATCTGTCAGAGATGCTTTGATTGTGATTTCCTGCATGTCGGGGTTAGACTGCATGCCCTTGTAGTCTCTTCCAACTCTATGATTTTATGATTCTATGGTTAGCTGCACCATTGACCCATCACATATCCCATGAAGCAAAACAATGACCAACAATTAAATGAATATAATTATAACATAACAGACTGTCCAGTCCAACTGGGTTCATGGAAGAAGGAGGGAAAGGAGGATTTATGGGAGGCGTCCATGATCATAATGTGCCAATGTGCACTGTATGGGCAGTGGCCAGTTGCCAGGCTGATTGCACAAGGCATTGAATGGGCTGACAGGTGGGTGGGGAGGTGATTGGTGGCTGCTGCATGTTTTGGATGGAAGAGAACAAAATAATGGCTCAGTGCAGCTTGTATCTGCAAATGCTCTGTTTTGGTGTGTCTGTCCTTTCAGATGAAGGGGGGTAGTGTGGACTGCTTGTAGGCGTTCGGTACATTGTGGGAAGTGGTTTTGCAGTCAGAGGGCTCTCTCTATGAACTGGGAAACCTCAAAGGTAAGCTGGCTTTCCACCTGTCTGTCTGCAGAGGCTCCTGGTTAGCATGTCTACTGAAGCTCTTCTTATATTTTGAGGGTATTTTGAGAAGGTTGAGCTGCCGATGAGTCAAAAAGAATGGCCAGAGGCTCCAGCCCCAATCACTCTCCATTTGACGTGGTCCCAAGACTGGCCATGGTCTGCAACGGACAGTCAGCAAAGAGCATTTCTTTTATGCTCCTTTTTGTGCCAGATTTGGGCTACCATGGCAGAGCTTCAGCCCAATCCGGGAGGCATGCATCATCTAAATGCCATGCCTCCAGATCACACTAAACACAGCGCTTTTGGCTCATCTGTTTCAAGCCTTGATTGGGCAGACTTAGCATTAGTGCCTGAAGCCAATAGAGACTGCTTTACTTTAAAGTCCATTTAAATCCTCAGTGTAATTTTAAAAACTGCAACAATTCTTCTTAGTCACTGGGTGTTGCTGTAGCATTACTTCCAACACTGGTTAAAAACAGTTTTCCCTCTGGAACTACTTCATTCCATTTTCAGTTTTGAGTATGAGAACAAGGTGGATGCTTCAGGTAGAAAAGTAAGTCAAAATTTCTGTCTTCTTAACTCCTTCTGCTCTGAATGTTATTTTAGTTGTTGGAAAACAAATTTTCCTCTAGTTTAAACCCCAACCAGCAATCACCGCAAGTAGTGCAGATATCCCCTGAAAGAGCTCTCAAGGATTTTTGCTATACGGTACCATTTCAACCTGGAAACCCCTGAAAGTGCTGTCAGTCATAGGAGAAACAGGTATTAAGGCATCCTGGGAAAAAGCCAACTGTTCCTGCAATCTGTCAAATATTTAGGTATCATCTTAGGTGAAGAGGGATGGATCTCTGACTCGCAGAAGGTAGACACAATTGCAAAGCTCACTACCCCAGTTATTTGCACTTTACACTCATTGTTAGGAACTGTGAACGTTTCCAGGGAACTTTATAGTTATTTGCAGAAAAGGCAAAGCATCTGTACAGTCTCCTAAAGGAAGGATTTGCTTGGTAATGGGATCCTGAACAACAGGACATTTGCACACTAAAAGTGGATTTGATGCAAGCCCTTGTCCTTGCCTTTCCTCATTTGAATGCCCCTTCATGATACAGCTGGCCTTTTCTGTTGTGGCAAGCCTGTTACAGCAAAAGGGAAATGGAGACCTGATGCTTATGCTTCCAGAGCAGACTTTCAGCCAATGTGAAAAGGTTTGCATTGCCCTGGTGTTGTCTTTGATGCATTGGCAATAAGGAGCTTGGATGGCAGTCTTGTCACCCTAGATTTGAGGACATTGCAGGAAGTGGACAAGGAAGTTGAGGATTTGATTAAGGCAGGAGAGAGTCACTCTGGCAAACAATGCATTGTGGAAAGAGATGGAGTCTGGTGGGCCCAAGAGACAATCTGCATTGGATTGTCCCCAAGAATGTCAGGAATGAAATCATTTAGTTCATTCATGAGCAGCATCACCGTGGGAATGCAGACACCTTGCTTGGCATTTAAACGCCACCCCTTGGCATTTAAACGCCACCCCTTTTTGCTGCGCAGCATTATTGCAGCAACCAAATGGAGCAGTAACGCACAGCAAAAAAGGAGCTGCCTTGAGCAGTGATGATGAACCTTTTACAGACCGTGCCCAAACTGCAACCCAGACCACATTTATTTATTGCAAAGTGCCATGCCCCTCTGGCTTTCTAGTAAGAAACTCTGGCAAACTCTGTGCTAGGGTGACAGCATGTGTGCCCACGCATGCCATAGGTTCGCCATCACTGGCCTAGAGCCTTATGATGCCACTTCCTTGCTGAGACGTGTGGCCGCTCAGACCTATGCCCTCCATGTGGGCGGTGCCACTGAATATTGGCACCGCTGGCACATAGTAGGGCTCAGGACCATGTGGTTGGTGTGCAGTCCTGAGCCCTACTATTTCTGCCAGGATGCCACATCCTGGGAGTGTGTATCGGGCCATTGACATTTCAGGTTTTTTTCCACTGAAACCAAAATTTTCATCTCGTCCCAGCGACAGCAATGTTGTGCCCTGTAGTTAGGGCTACAGGAATGTTCAGGGGAAAGTGATAAAGAAGACTTTAAAACTTTATTTCACAGTATTGTAAACGGATAGGTATACTCATTGATCTAAAAGCAGGATATAAATCCAATTAATAACTTTTCCAGGAAGGCCACTGTCCATCTTGTTGCTCTAAATTATTTTTTGCCACACTCATCATATTAAGAAGTGGGTTCAATTATGGTTTGGATGAAGAGATGCATGATGCAATGGATGCATTAAGGTCAACAGTGATCAACAGTGATTCATATTAACTGTCATGGTGAAAGCATAGCACAAGTCAAGATAATGTAGCTTTTGAGCACCGTTAGCGACAGAATGGTTCCCAATGACAAAAGCTTTCCCCTTCCAGTGCAGAGAAGGATGGAATGCCTCACCAACTGTATTATCTTGGGTTTTTTTATTTATTTATATTTTAAAAAAGTATAACAGCTTTTTCTTTTTCTTTTACATTGATTGTACATTTTCCATTTTTTCCCCTCAATATGTACAGGTAAGTATACAATCATGTTCTTATTCCAGCTTATCGTTTATACATTCTTCTTTTTCTTAAATAAAACTTCCATCCGCTGGAAACTTACTTCCATATTGTCGTTGGAATCTGTTAATCTTAAAATTGTAAGTCAATGTTCAACCAGTTCCTTCACCTTTTCTAGTTTATATTAATATCTACTAATTTCTTCCAAATTAAACAAATTTTTCCATATTTGCCTATTGTTTGGTTCTTTAACTCAAAACTCTTTTGTAGTTCCCGGCCATACATCATTTTTCAACCTGGAGTATTCCTTTCTTATGTTTCTGTTATAATTCATCATTTCCTAGCTCTGTTTTTTGCAATTTTATCCTATGTTTTCAATCAATATTATCTTTGACTATTTATGAGAGTATTCTTCTTCTTTTACATGCTAATATTTTTCATATTGCCTAATTTCTTGTTAACATACCCAAAAATATACTATTATACATTAATATTACATGCTTTTCATAATATACATTTCCATTTAATTTTTAGAAATTCATAAAAAAATTTCCAACATGATTGTACTTCTTCTTCTATTTTGTCTTTCATCCATGCTGTTAGTCTGTCCATTTCAGCTGTCTCATAAAGCTTAATAATCCATTTTTCTAAAGATGGTATTTTCGTGTTCTTCCAGAATTTCGCATATGTTATTCTTGCACAAGCTAATGCATAAAATATGAATCTACCATTTGATTTCATCAATTCATTATCTACCATTCCCAACAAAAACACTTCTGGAGTAAACGGGATCTCAAGTTTTAAATCTATTTTCAAGCATTTATATATACCAATCCAATATTGTCTAGCTAACTTACACGTCCACCACATATGGAAATAAGATCCAATTTCTTTTCTGTATTTCCAACAAATGGAATTTACATTCTTGTACATATAAGATAGTTTTCTGGAGGTGAGATGCCATCTATATACCATTTTCTTTTATTTTCTTTTATTTGTTGTGAAGTTGTATATTTCAGATCTTTCAACCAAACTTTAACCCAATTTTCGTATTTTAGATTATGGCCTACATTCTGAGCCCATTTTACCAAAGTGTGTCTGACTACTTCCTCTTCTGTATCCCATTCTTGCAACATTGTATAATAACTGGAGATCAATTTTGTTTTCCCTTTTAGCATAATCTTTGCGTCTTTTGAGTTTCTATCCCCTTTAACTTTTTATCTATTTTCCTTCTTTCGTATAGTTGTCTATGTAAATACCAATGGCATATTATACTTGTTTCTCTTAGTTCTTCCTGAGATTTATTCTGGATTAATTGTTAATAATTCTGAATAATTTAGCCAATTGGGTTTTCCTATCCCTCATTTACCGAAAAAAGCTTTGTGAGGGGAACAGCATTGTGGTATATTTTTACAGAGTCTTGTTTTTAACTTTTCCCATACTGACAATACTTTTCCCATACTGACAATAAAGCTCTTTTCACAATATGATTTCTGAATTCCTTATGTATCTTATCTTTATCGTAAAAGATATAACCATGCCAGCCATATCTTGTGTCCCCTCCTTCCAATGCTGTTTTTTCTTCATTCAACTATATCCAGATAGATAACCAGTTTAAAACAGATGCAAAATAATACAGTTTCAAGTTCGGTAAACTCAGACCTCCTCTACTTTTACAGTCACACATAATCTTCTGATTAATTCTGGCTCTCTTCCCTCCCCAGATGAACTTTGAGATATCTGCCTGACAATCTTTTAGTGGTTTAAGTGAATGCAATATCGGAATAGTCTGGAATAGAAACATAATTTTGGGTAATACATTCATTTGTATTACCGCGATCTTTCCAAGGAAAGTTAACTGCAGATTTTCCCATTTCTTTAAGTCTGCTTTAATTTCCTTCCATATTTTGTCATAATTGTTATTATAGAGATCGTCCAACTGTATTATCTTGGAGTGTTGTCTGATAATGATGTGATAACCTTGTAGTGAGGATAACAAAAATGCCAAAGGCGGGAAAGAGGTAATTTATATGTGCAAGGACAAAACATAATATACAAATCATATTGGAGATAAAGAAATCTTCAGGCTTACTGATGACAGTGTGTTCTTGGTGCCTGTGATTTTATCACAAGATACTTAGGGTCGTTTATCATGTGCTGAAGCATATATACACAGAGTGCTGAACCTTAAGCAACAATTTTGTGATCAAGGACTATTGTGTTTTAAGTTCACAGGAAGCAGTGAAGAATATATTATACTGTAGAGAGCATTTTGTAGTCAATGCTGACAAATTTTTACAGGATTATAGTATTACGGATGCTGCCAGTGGGAACCCATTCATTCATATATGAAAAAGGGACTCAATTCATTGAGTTGATGTCAGGAGGTGTTCCCTTGAGGTTGGGTATTTTTACCCCTTCCTTTGGACTATGACATCCCTTAGAACTAAGCAAAGGGGACAGAGAAATAGTTTCTAGCTGGTGTGTAAGGTCTCTCTTTGGTATTTAGATACAGGTTTAGATGCAGTGTGATTTACTTTTGTTAAAGACGTTGGAGTTTATCACACGGGAGGAAAGTGGGGCCAAAGTGAATTTGCTAGTTCAGCGAATATACATGAATTCAAATTGCGTTCAAACTGGCTTCCCATTGCCGAAAATAGCTTGCCATTGCCCAAAATTGCGTGTGATCACCTCTCACGCAATAGCATGAAACTCCATGTCTGTGTTCGGACTGACTTCCCATTGCCGGAAATTGCATGTGGTAGTCTATCACACAATAACATGAAACCCCATAATTGCCAAACTGGATTATACTTCCAGTTTCCCTTGTCTGATAACATCCATTGTAAGATCCCTCTGCACCACTAATCTCAACCTTATAGTGCTGCTTCTGGTACTTGCTGCTGTTCAGAAAGCCACCATTCCACCAGGCTGAGGCAATGGGAAGGGGAAGGAAATCAGGACTATATACGTGCTCCTGAGAGGCCATCCTCATGGGCCTTTGCCTGTTTTCAGTCATTCCACAAGGCTGAAGAACTTTGTAATGTTCAGAACATGCGTCTTGGATTTTCTTTGAGTACCCGATCCAGACTTTGCAAAGAATGGGTCTTTCCCATTCTTTCTGAAGTCCAGTAGAAATCCAGATCGGGTATGCAATGCCTCCTAGCTGGGTACTGAGGTGTGTGATAATATCTATTTTTAAGTGGTTTATGCCCATACCCAGTTCATGCCCAGCTTGGGAGAAAAAAGTGTGCAATATCCTCCAGTGTTACCATCACAGATCTGCTTTTTAAAATGTCATTGTTACTTCTTCTTCTTCTTTAAGATAATAGTGTAATAGTGTAATCATGCTGTAATATGAGTACAACTGAAGTAGTGTTTGAATAGGGCAATTTGAAGCGACTGACTAGTGCCACTAGCAGTTTTGCTTTTCACAAGAGAAAAATATTTAAAATGGCTGGGGATGGTGTGTTCTGTTTCTCTTCCTGTGCCATCTTTTGCAATCCGAAATTTGGGCAGTAATGAGACATTATCTAGATTCAGTTCCTTATCTATAGCTGGGGACCTAAAGATGGTGGTGCACACACTGGTTACCTCACGGTTGGACTTCTCTGTATCATATTTAGAAACTTTGGTTAGTTCAAAACATGGCATATTTAGGCGAGTGAGAGAGAGGAACCAAGGAACCCCACAATTTACAAAAGAGGTTGAAGGGAGAGGGCGGGAAGAATGGTTGAAAGAACATGCTCTATTCACAATAAAACGAGCATATATTATTTCTAGCTATTTATTGCATGGCAAGCTATTTTCAGGCAATGGGAAGTCAGTTTGAATTTAATTCGAATTCACATAAATTCACTGAACCTCCAAATTCACGTGAATGCATTCTGGCCCCACTTTCTTTTCATTCGAAATTAAGAGAAATTCCTGTGTGATAAACTCCGAGGTGAAGTTTGACCAAAGCAATATGGTGTGACACTACTGCATACATTGATCTGAAAACTTTACTCCTGTTTGTGCAGTCTATAATAACTTTGGCATTTTCAGCCACAGCCCCACACTGTTGATTCATGTTCAACTTGTGGTCTACTAGGACCCACTGCATCCTTTCCACACATACTGCTTTCAGGCCAGGTGTCAACAATCCTGTATTTGAGCACCCCATTTTTCCTGCCTAGTGTGTTGTGGCACCAGAGGAGAGCTCTGGTCCTACAACAAAATACACTTCCCAGAATTCCACAGCAATGAGCCAGTGCAGTTAAAGTGGTGTCAAATCTAATATTTTCTGCAGTGCCACAAGAATTAGATGGTACACGTCGTTTGTTTCATCTTGTTAATCAAGGCACTTTATCTTTTTAGAGTTCCTCCTGACCCATTTTTACTTACACCTTCCCCAATTATACAGACATGATGCATTCGCCTCTCCTGTAGTCTGTGACAGATTGGCATTAAAATGTCTGTAATTCATGAGTTACACAGAGTGAAATTTATGCTAAGGAGGAAGCATATAAACCCTCTATCTTGTGAAACCTTTCAGCAATAAAAAATTGAATAATTTTGCTGTGCTTTGTTAATGTAATATAGCAAAACGAGGGTTCCTTCATCCTGCACTGCAGTCATCCATTACCTAAGAATTAATGCTGTGACACTGGATTATTCAGAAGGCTGGAGCTGTGAATCAGGCCTCTCATTGTGTATATAGTTTCCCTCTTTTAAGTGTGGTCTCTCTCTTACACCTTTGAAGGCTATCCAAACATTTACAGGCATAGAGTTAGAAAGATTTCAGTCTTAAATATCACTTTTGCTCAAGAAGTGCATGTAAGTTTTTAGAATGCAGATTACAATATGTCAAAAGGTTCTATCAAGAGGCAGGCTTTCTTGACTACATGGTCCTATGCTACATCCGTACTGCAGAAATCATCCAGTTTGGTACCACTTTAACTGCCAAGGTTCAATGTTATGGAATTCTGGAAATGGTAAAACCAACTACAACCAACTACTGTTCCCAGAATTCCATAGCATTGATCCATGGTAAGTAAAGTGGTGTCAAATGAGATTACTCCCCTCCTTGCAGTCTGGATGCAATGGAGTTTATCAGACAAGGGAAATTGGAAGTATAATCCAATGGCAATCCAAATGCAATCATGGGATTTAACGTTATTGCGTGATAGACTAGCACAGTTAATTTTGGCCAATGGGAAGTCACTCTGAACGCAATCATAGGGTTTCACGTTATTGTGTGAGAGGTGATCACATGCAATTTCGGGCAATGGCAAGCTATTTTTGGGTAATGGGAAGTCAGTTCGGACGCAATTTGAATTCCTGTAAATTTGCTGAACTAGTCTGGCTTTGGGTACTTGACTTGGGTGGAGTGAGAGTACCATTTGCTATGATATGTATGAATTGATTTTCTTAATATATAGACATATTTAAGAGCTAGTTCCTTTTACACACGTCCTGGAAAGCAGTTTCTTACAGCTTCTTGTGAGAGAAGACAGCATTTGAAATAGTATGGGTGCTCTCAAAATAATTTGGTGTGTTTAATTATCCTGTTCTCCATTTCTGTTGGTATGTAACTGCATTAAATGCAGCCATTTATTTACTGTCACAGTATTGCATGCATTTCAAGTGGCACTGATTTGCTAAATAGCCGTCGACACTGTACATTAATCACTTGTCTTAAGAAATACACTGAAAGAAGCACCAGCTTGTTATCCTGAGTTAAAGGAACATTTCTTATGTTACAAATACTATATTTTTTAAATTTTATTTTACTCCCACTATTTCAATACAATATCTATGGTGTAAACTGTTTAAAAAGTACGTTTGCATCTAAAAAGAGTCATACTTAGAGTTGACTGCAATGGATGTACTTGAAGATGGCTAATCTGGAATCCAGCCCTTACAGCTGGGTATATTCAGATATTTTCAATGAGAGTCTGATTAATGTGTTTTTCCTCCTGTGTCTATCATACAGTTTTGAAGTCTAAAAAAAACAACAAAATGCACATTTGAAAATAACAAAACAGCTAGAAGCTAACAACACACAGGCTTGTTTCCTAAAATTGACACAACATTCATAGAGAGGCAGACAATGAAATGATGGGCCCAGGAAGAAAATATTAAGGAACAAAACATGAAATATGAAAGAACAAAAGCCCCACAGTTAAATTAAATATCCAATTAAGTTATCTGCTTGGCTTCAAAGTATCTTTTTGACAGACGATTAGTTCTGGGCAAGTCAAAACACTTCAGTTATACATTCACATAAGGCAATTAAAGGATGTAATTTATATCTGATGCAAGGAAGTTGTGAATTATAAAGTTTTATGGTTAGTGTATTCATACCCATTGATTCCCTGCAATGTGATGGATAGGTGGTAAGAGATCTATAATGTTATAGAAACTGTTCTCTCTGCATTTTGTTAATTCCAGGATTATCCTTGGGTTTGGATAAATATATTTATGATTTGTATTCTGCACACCTTGTGCTCCACCAAGCCTCAGTGGAAAGGAAATATACAGCTACCTCACATTTTCAAAATACAAGTTTAAAACAACTATTATTTATAGAGGGGAAAATCCAAATCTCACTGATTGCAAGTCAAGCTTTACTTTCATAATTTGGGAAGCATGATATTGACATGCATGAATGAAGTGAGATTGGCAGTCATTTACGGTTACCACTCATGAATGCAAAGTTGCGTATAATAATAATAATAATAATAATAATAATAATAATAATAATAATAATAATAAT
>NC_056529.1:36032247-36122124 GCF_019175285.1 Sceloporus undulatus | reverse complement strand
AATAAAAACAACAACTGGTTAACAATATATTGGCAATGATGTAATGTGTTAAAGGATGAGTTGTTATAATTTCATTTTTAATACTGGCTCCAGAGTCCCTTGTGATAGTTCCTAGGACTTGGAAGGATAGCTATGAAGGAAATATACAAGATCCTAACTTGTATAGATATACCATTAAATACAAAAGTTAGAATTGTCCATGCCGTCACATTTCTGACTTCTATGTATTGTTATAAAAAGACCAATGGATGGGTCCTTGAGAAAATTTGGGCTGAACTCTTCCATAAGGAAAGATGACTAAGGGGTGATACAGACCTCCAAAGTTGAAGTTAGCGCTGTGGCAACCACATGCTGCAGTCCCAATATGCTTTTTGCTGTCCCAAAAAGAAGTGGCAAAATGCCTCTCCTTTCTGAGCCAGCAAAATCCTCTCTTTCCCCTCCCCACCCCTCCCCGTGGCTTTACTGTGCCATGCAGCAGGTAAATGCCATGCCACCTGAGTACTGTGAAGCTGGTTCACGTGTGGCAGCCTTACGGCTTCCAGGCAGCTTTGGGGAGGTGTCAGGGCAACATCGGGTTATGCATAATTCATATGCCATGCCCCCAAGCCACCAGGAAGTTGCCAGACTGCCCACATGTGAACCAACTTTATATTTCAAACTGGTCTATTTCAGCTCTCAATTGAAGTTGTCATATTTTGGTCATATCATGAGAAGAAAGGACTTGCTAGAAAAGACTATAAAGCTTGGTAAGGTTGAGGGCAATAGGAAAAAAGGAAGACCATATTCCAGATGTATAGGTTTAGACAGAGAAGCCATGGCCATGTATCTGTAAATCTGAGCAGGGTGGTTGAGGATAGTGTGACGTAGAAGTCTCTCATTCATAGGGTTGCCATGAGTCAAAGCTGACTCGAAGGCAGTTAACAGCAATTCTTTATCTACAATTATTGCTACTGAGAACGATGATGATGATGATGATGATGATGATGATGATGATGCCATCGCTGATGGGAAAGAGCTTTGTCTGCTCAGGACCCCATAGAGCTGCTGCCGTTTAGAACACTCCTGTGCTAAATTAGCACAACAGTTTGTGGTGATACAAGGCAGCTTTCTATGAAACTCTCTATTTTACCAGTGGATATGAACTCCAACTTGCAATTCAACATTGGTCCAGAGTCCAAGTGGGGACTTAGAGTGCAGGGATGAGTATGTGCTTTATTTGACCACGTTGCATGTGTGTGTATGTGTGTATGTATATACTTCCAAACCAAATGCTTCTGCCCAGTGTTGTGATTTAAGACAAAGTGTGTGTCAGGATGATGTACGGTGGGGAGTTATGCAACCCAATTCCCATTTGTATTCTTCTGTCTTATCAACCAGTACATTTCCCTGAGGCTTATCAGGACAATTTTAAAATATGCATACTCTTGTAAATGTTGATGAGAAAGTGAAAGAAAAGGTGAAGAAAGGGAGAGGTGGTGAAGAGGGAGAGAAGCTTCTGAATAATTCAATCCCCAGTGGTGTAATCAACACCAATGAGTGTCATTTTTCATTTCAATGTTTTGAGTGACTGGCTAGTTGCCTCAAATCCTCATCTAAGATGTTGACCTTCCTAAAATGACAGAATGGTCTCTTTCTAGTTTGACAGTAGTCACTATTCCCCAAGGCAATCACTTTGACACCATGCAATATCAATGGACTCACTGCCAGACCTTGGAAAAGTTACCCCCTTTGGAATACAACTCCCAGAATCTCCCAGCCAAGATGGCTACTAACTGCAACAATCTATGAATATTTTCTAATACAGTTGGACAAAGAGTCACAATTTTGCTTAAGCAATTCAGTGTCATGAGGCTAAGGCGGCTTTCTTAGGCCAAGGATAATCAGTAGGTGGATTTCACATGCTTTGCTCTGATCTAGGTGGCACATACAATCCGCCCTTCTGGACCCCTCCGTGTAAGGGAAAAAGCACGGCTGCTCAAGCCCCATTCAAATGAATGTGCTCATGCCCATGCAGGTGCAGTGCGGGGGGCACATGCCATGGGAGCGCACACCATTGTTTCATTCTGGCATGCAGCTTACTTCCTTCTGTCGTGGCTTCCAGTGCATGCTGGAGGCCACGTAAAACACACCCACGTATAACGCAGGTGCACTGTACTTCTTTGTAAGAAAGGAATGTGCAGATTTTCAATGTTTTGAAATACAAGGAGCCCTCCCTAATTCTGATGCAAGCTTGTATATGGCCTGGTATTGTCTCTGATAGGCTATTCCCCTAGAGATAGCTGAGACCAAGAAGGAACAACCAATACATGGAAGCAGGTGTCACCAGGAATGTAATTTGAGAGGGGTGCAACATGAGGGCACTGTTTCTTCAAATAAGAATTAAGCCCCCCCCCTTTTCCTTAAGTTTCTAAATTTCTAGCCTGGCAGAGAGTGAAACAATGACAATTCTTCACAACTAGAACGCTTACATTTGCTGTATTTGTATTCCCTTGGTAATTTTGCTAGGTCCTTTTCTTTGGATTCCTATTTCTAAATGCTCAACTGAGACTGTAAGTTGCTGCAGTGCTAACAGCAACTATCCCTGGGTACAGACATACATCATCTTCCTTTCCATCAGCTTCTTTAAGATATTTGCCCAGATACACAGACATCTTTTCAACCTTGCCTCTCAACAGCCATAGTTAAAACTGAACTTGTTACCTCATCACTATACCCACAAATTTTGCATTTCCACATGCTCATACATTCTATAATGGTGCACCCAGTTACTCAAAGGTGCTACAAGATCTCTTTGGATACTGTGGGATTATGTCATGGCAGAAGTGATATGTGGCCTTCCCAACCATTCGTTTCAATTTGGGGGCATAAATTTCTTGACATAGCCAAGAATATACGTACTGGGACTTATCTCCTGCTGTCCGATACAGACACATGCCCTTAAAAACCACCTACTCTAGAAGGTTGTAAACATTTCAAACAAAGAAGTAATTCTGTATCTCCTTTTAACATAAGCAGAAAAAGAGAGACCATGCTGATTTTTTGATAACTTTCCACGGGGTTTTAGGCACAATAATAAAATTTGTTTCCATTGTGGCATCATATTTGAAGACGAAAAGTTCGTTCGTTTGCTTTGTATCTCAGTTTAATGTGGTCCTCCATTTGTTTGACTTCTCTGTAATCAACCATCCCTGAAATGAATATGAGTGTTGACAGGCTAACAAGCATATTTATTTTAGCAATGAAGCAAGAGCCTGTCCTGTGCATTTCCCCTCCTTGCTCTGAAGTATATTGATGCTCCTTATTCTGTTCGGTTTAGGAATTGTTTGCTCTTCTTTTTTATTCTTCGCATCACTGGCAACGAGGCTTTTAATTCTGCAGCAAGAAAACTGTAAGTAAAAATGTTTAACAATGTGATACTTGGCATGCACAATGCTTGGCTTTCCTTTGAGAATACATTTATGCAACAAATACAAGCTACATTAACCATCTTTTCCTCACTTCAAATAACCCTTGGAGCTGCAAGTTCCCTCCTTAAAAAAAAAATCGTAAGAGAATTAAAAGGATCGTTCTTTGGGTGGAATTCCCAAGATATATCAGAGATTCTAGTAAGTTTTAAAATTGTTACATTTATCAGCTAGATAGCTCCAGAAAAGTTTCATGTCTCCAGAGCCTGAATAAGCGAAGACTGAGATATTATAGCTGTCTGGACATAGGTGAAGGGCTGTCAAACAAACGATGGGGCAGATTTGTTCTTTGTTGTGCAAAAGAGCAGGACTAGAAAATAATGGGTAAAATGGCAAGGAAGCAGATTTTGGCTAAAGCTTTAGAGCAAGAATGGGAATTATGTGCCGTCCAGAAATGGTAGAACTACGTCACAGCAGGTGTAGCTGGCCTAGCCAATGCTGGCGAATGCTGGAACTTACAATCCAACAAAATTTGGAGGGAAGCACGATTCCCACCCTTGTTTTAAATCAGAGGTGTGTATCTGTAGAAGAGTGCTTAAGCCTCCCAGGAAATCTTGCAGGGAGGGCTATAGATTGTCATCCCATTACCTGCAAAGAACCCTCCCCCTTTTCCCCTTGTAGGGCATGGGGAGGGCATTTGTGCCATGTTTTTAGCCACTCCTGGCCATTTAAGTTCTAGAAGAAGCCTATTTTAATAACAGGATACATGGAAGCCAGTTCCTCTTCACTTCTTATTGCTTTTCTGAGTCTGCAGACCCTTCCTCTGCTGTACATCTCAAGAAAAGATGCAGACTACACCACATAAAGAACGAGTATCACCGTTTCTCCCCTGCTTGCTTGAAGAACAAGTTTTCCTCTTGTCCATAGTTCCTCTTGAGCACATTGTTCCTCTTGAAATGAAAGGTCAGATGCTCCTTTCTAGTCATCAGTAGAGTTTGGACCATTTTCTCCCACTGCTTTCAGTGAAACCCGTGTGATTCATCTGCTGTGCATCCAAGTCAATGCTTGAAAATAATGTACTAGGCAGCAAAGAAAAAGGATTAAAACAAATGAGATCATGTTTGCAATTATCTCTCTCTTTGTTTCTAAATAAACCACAGTAATCAAATATAGATTTATGAAGAGCAAAAATAATTCTCAAGCCTTGAGCATACACATCAAGCATCCATTCCAGCCTCAATTTCACAGCAACTTCTGTCGCTTGTTGCATCCCAACTCACCAATGAATAGCTTTCTTGCTAGTTTCAGGTGCATCATTTCAGGAAAATGTCCGTGTGGATCACAAGTGATTCTGGTTTGGTTTAATATTTGAGATAACATCGTTGTAGTATTTTATTGTTGTTTTTTCTTTGCTCATTTTGATGACACTGTTCATCTTCTGGGGTATAGTATTTTGATGAACAATGCCCGAAATGACAGATTTAGGCTTTAAATGAAATTGTGCTCCATAAGCTGTGAAACAAAGATTCATAACTCGTCTTCAGCTCCACATATTTCAGTGAAAACTTTCATGCTTTGATCTACACTGTATCATTTTACTGAGAGTCCTCATGCACAATATCAATCAAATCAGCACACGTTGCAGAAGAAAACTAATCGAAAACCTCAAGAATACAAATAAAGGAGAAAGGAAAGTGTTTCAGTGTTGGCGTTCCTGATTATATTCAAACAATCCACAGGGAAAAATAATCACCACCATTTTTAAAATTATGCTGTCCATTCTTTTTTCTCTACAGATCCTCTCCAGCAAGTGGTCTCCTGTAGAAAGCTTATGGTCAAAACTACCATCCCTCTGTAATGCCATTTGCCTCTTCAGAGCACATCCACTATGTTTCCTGGTGCAGCCATTGCCTTTTTAAAAATTGTATTATCCCTTAGTTATTTGTGTGGTTTTTTGGGCTTATGTGGCTATGAAAGGGAGATCTAGTGAAAGGCAGGAGCCATTCAACTACTAAGCAAAGTTTTAACCTAAATGAGTTAGTGACGTTTATCAAATGGAAGGAATTTATTTTAAATTGGAATGAAAAGAAAGTGGGGCCAGAGCACATTAACTTAAAGTAGCTAGTTTAGTGCAATTACGTGAATGCACATTGCGTTTGAACTGGCTTCCCATTGCCTGAAAATAGCATGCCATTACCCAAATTTGCACATGGCAGTCTATCATACAATCACGTGAAACCACATGATCAGATTGCCATTGGATTATACAGTTGTCCATATTCACTAGGAGGACCAAGACAACCGTGAAAATGGAAACACTGTTTTTATCTGAGATGACACCTCTCTAGGAATCTCTAGGTCCTCCACTGCAACTCTGTGGTCAATATCCAACATACACTGACCATAGAATGGCACTGGAGTAGCTACAAATGGTTTTTCAGTGCAGCTTTTAGTTAAAGTTGACCACAGAGTTGCACTGGAGGACCTAGTCAGTTTTAGAGAGAGCATATTAATGAATGTGAATAATCAAAGTCGCAAAAATCAAAGCCGAAAATATGGAGGGATGACTGTACTTCCGATTTCCTTTTTCTGAAAAACTCCTATGTGTTGTGCAGCACTGTGCCTGGACTTGGGTGGGGAGATTTTCCCTACAGTAATCCAGGTTGGGGAGCAATCAGAAACAAATATATTTTCTACTTGTACTTGAAAAAGATTGTCACACATGAGATTCAGGCTCCTCACTTAACAACAAATCTAAAAAATAAGTAATTCAGGGCTGAATTGTGAAATTTTTTTCATTGCCGTGACTCACCGGTGGGACAGTCAGGTATCAGGTGGCAGACCTGGGACCAGGATGGATTGGAAAAGAGCTATGATTGGGGAAGAAGACAGTGGACACACATCAAGGGAGGGAAGAAGCAAAGGCAAAGGCAAAAGGAAGAAAAGCGTTAAGAGAGAGGGAAAGGTGGACACAGAAGGAGTGGATGGTAGCAAGGAACAAAAGGTGGACACAGAGTGAAGGGGAAGGAGTGAGAAGCTGGGAGAAGAGATGGCTTGCCAGCGGCTTTGATAAAGGACTCTCTAGATCAGTGATGGTGAGCCTTTTACAGACCGAGTGCCCTAACTGCAACCCAGACCCCACCTATTTATTGCAAAGTGCCACGTCCCTCTGGTTTTCTAGCAAGAAACTCTGGCAAACTCTGTGCTATTGCGACAGTATGTGTGCCCACACAGAGGGCCCTGAGTGCCACTTCTGGCACGAGTGCCATAGGTTCACCATCACTGCTTTAGAAGCTCGAGCCTCACAAAAGAACAAGTAAGAGACCGTAGAGTAGAAGGGGTTTGGGAGGTTAGAGCAGTACAACAGAGAAGAGCATCGGAAGGCTTTAATTACTTTTGGTTTGGAAGGAGCATGTGGCGTCTCCAATAAAGTTGAGTTGTTTGAGCATTGCCCACTTGTGAGTGTGTTATTCCCATTGCCACACCTACTTCAAGTATTGATGCCTATCCCAGCAGATAAGACTGGGGCCTTCAAGGGACCCTTGACAATTGGCTTTTAATTGCTCTATCTGATTAGGGCCTACGCAGGTGTGTGCTCCCCATCCAAGACCATCTTGTACCTTTTTTTTCCTAAACAGTTCCAGCATTCGCTTTTGTTATTCTTATACATCTTTGATAACTTTTCAGTTAGACCACCTGTATTGAATTTTATAGTAATTTTATTTTACATTAGCTTAATGCATGTTTTAATATTTTTTTCCAGTTTTTCCCCATTCCTCAAAAATAATTGGTTTGCCAATATCCTGTGCCCAGTTAATGCTTCACTATTTCTTCTTCCATTTCCAAACTCAATATAAATTTATACATTTTTTTTGAAATATTGTGTTTTCTCACGAACCATCAATTTTCCAGTTTCTTCTATTTGGCAAAGTTTTTCCTCCATTTTAAATCTTTCTATAATCTGTTTAATAGAGGAACCAATGGCATTTTAAATCTTCTTTTCATCCACTGTCTTCATTCTGTATTTTCCTCTATCCATAATTAATATATCTTGATAGGTTATCCATTTTCTTTCTTTCAACCTTTCTCTTCTGTAGAAGAGAAGTCCATTTTGGAATCATCTGCATATGTTTAGATTTATAGTTCTGCTACATTCTCAATAATGATTTCCAAATGTAATGGTTATTGAATTCTTTGTTTACTTTAATCTTATTGTAGATCAAATATGCATGCCATCCAAATGGGAGGTCACATCCTTCAAGCTGCAACAGTTTTTAATCTTTGATTTGGATTAAATCTTTTACCCAACCCAGGCAGCAAGCAGGATAGTATATTTTTAAATTTGGAATACCAACTCCACCTCTGTATTAAATCTTGCAGTATTTTCATTTTTATTCTGGGTTTCCTTTTACTCCAAGTGAATGTGGATAGATCTTTCACCCATTCTTTAAATGTACTATAGCTAGTAATTATTGGTAAGGACTGGAAGAGAAATAAATTTTTTGATGTTATATTCATTTTAATTGCCAAAATTTCCATGATCCAGAATAGATTCATATTAGACCATCTTCGTAGATCTCTCCTTATTTCTTGCCATGTACTTTCATAGTTGTTTTTGAATAGACCAGAATTTTTTTATAGAAATATGGATTCCCAAGTATTTTACTTTTTTCTTTATTTCGAAACCTGCTCATTGTTTTAACTTCTCTTTATCAGTCTCTGTCATTGGTGTTTATCAGACGAGCTCTTAAAGAGGTACTATTCCAGTGTGACTCCTCTAGCTGCCTCCTGTTGCATGCTGGGATTGGCAGTTTTAAGGAGGGGTATTTAGAATTCTCAGGCAGAGAAATTCAGCTCCTTAAAACTGCCAATCCCAGCATGCAACAGGAGGCTGCTAGAGGAGTCACACTGGAATAGTACCTCTTTAAGAGCATAGTGTGATAAACATCATTGTCTTTTTTTATTGATCTTTAATCCTGCATATTTACCATATTAATTTATTATTTCAATTAGTGATGAGAAACTTTCCAAGGGGTTAGACAGGGTTACTGCCGTATCATGTGCATACACCTTTATCTTATTCCTGTAATTTTCTCCTCTGCTCTGATTTTATTATTCAATATTTCCAATGCTGTGGGAAAAAAGGGTGAGGAGATAAAAGGCAGCCTTCTCTAGTAACTTGTTCAATTGGGGCATACAAAACCATGTACCATGTTGTCATATATACTGCGCATCATTTCCATAGGTACCAACAAGGGTTATGGGCGCAGCACACGAGCCACAACAATGTGATAGCTAATGTACTCAAGCGGGGACTCTGGAGCCTTTGTCTCCCTTGATAGCTGGTGGAAAAGCAAGCCACTGGCAGATATGCCTTTAAATCAAAATTGTACACTTGAATCCAGGCTATTTGAATGGAGTTTATCAAACAGGAGGAATTTCTCTTAAATTTGAATGAAAAGAAAGTGGGGCCAGAACGCATTCATGTGAATTTGCAAGTTTATTGCTTCCAATTGAATCCTACAGATACATACCTTTATTTAATACATACATATATTGCTAACACAACCTAAGATTTATATATGAGAATATATATATATATATATATATATATATGGCTATGTTCACTACTAGATAGGATCAGCAGCTTTTGACAGTCTGCCACTCCTAAGATGCAGCATTCAAACATTCCAACACACCATACAACAAGGTAAAGGTTGTATGTACATATCATCAATGTGCATGTAACTAATTACTAACTTAAATGACTTAATCTAAACTCTTTAACTCATCATGACAGAACCCTGAATTAATAAATGAATGAAAGCGATTTCTGATAGGCAAAACCCATGAATACCTGCCAATCATGCTTTTATCACTACCAATCCCAGAACCAGGTGTGATGAGTCATTCATGTGGCAGTCCTGATATCTATGGAGTTTATCACACGGAATTTATCTTAATTTCGAATGAAAAGAAAATGGGTCCAGAATGCATTCACATTAATTCGCTAGTTCAGCCAATTTACATGAATTCGAATTGCATTCGAACTGACGTCCCATTGCCTGAAAATAGCTTGCCATTGCCCAAAATAGCGTGTGGCCACCTCTCACGCAATAACATTAAACCCCATGATTGTGTTTTAATTGCCATTGGATTATGCTTCCAATTTCCCTTGTCTGATAATGTCCTATCTATCTACATAGGGTGTTACTCCCTTCTTTCCCTCTACCCCAAACAGTTCCTATAACATGCGGTGCAGAGAAACTAATTTCACAGTCCAAATGGTCAGCTTTCTTACTTTTCATGGTATGTTTTATTTTCTTTATTATTATTATTATTATTATTATTATTATTGGTTTTAATAAATAATTTTGGAATTGCATAATGGTAGATAGAAATTTAACATGGCTCCATATATATGTGGGCTTCCTAATCTCTATCCCCAAACTATATATCCCAGGATTCTGTAGGCTAAAATGGCAGTTAAAATGATGTCAAACTTCTTTGTCAAATATACCCTGCAACATTTTAAATTCTTGAATCAGTTCTTTATTCAAGGTCTTTACTCTTTAACTCTTCTTGAGAGAATCTGAAATCTTCTGTACGCTTTCTTGTTTCTTTTTCTTCCATTTAGCATTTTTTCATATCCTCTCCTAAACACTTTACTTGTATCCCATACTATTTTAAGATCAAATATCATTTTTTATTTGATGACATGATTTTGATACTTGATACTTGTCATTCTTGAAAATGATTTCTGTCTCTGGGAAATAATATTTTGAGTCTTCATATTTAAATACCCATCCTGGATTACCAAACTGTCCATTAAATAAATCAAAAAAAGATTTGGGTAGTTTTCCTTCATCGCCTTTAATTTCTTTTTAGTCAGTCTGTTCATTCAATCTTGGTCATATCACTCCATTCGATTCTTCAATTCAAATCTAAGTCTCATAAGAATCTTCCATAAGACTTTGGTCCCACTGTGCCATAGTCTTTCTACAATTAATCTGGGTTTCATTCTCCTCTCAGTGACAGTTGAGAACTGACAGTTGACAATTGCATCATCATTCCGATGATGCACTTTTTGAATGCTGACACATTAGCTGCCACTGGAGCTCCAAATTATCTGCACAACAGCTCCCCCTAGTGGCCACACCAATGTCTTCTTGACAATATATCGCGAATGAAGATTCAGGAACGAATTAAAGATATCAAGTGGTGTGTGTGTGTATACACATACACACACACACCACTTGTTATCTTTAATTTGAATAAATAATAACCTCTTTTTTCCTTTCAAGGTTGAGAGGTGACATCTGCAACAGATGTCACCATGTGTCATGCAATAAATAGGAGTCTTTATGGGACCCAACAGGTACTATTAACTTCCATTTAGCAGATGGCAAAATATTAAAGTGACAGTGTGATAATTTAACTGTCTGAGCCCTTTGGACTTGACCAGGTGGCACAGAGAGATGAATCGCACTTGTCTAAGAAGTGTCAGCCAGGCAGCTTGTGTTACTATATACTGTTTTAAACTAGTTTAAAAAGAGTGTATAGTCCAGAGGCCGAAGCTCTCTCATTTCTCTACGGCACTCTTACATAGAAAAGGTCATAAAGGACTTGAGATCCTAAATAGTTATTAAAAGTAAACATGGTGCAATATTTGGAAAGAGTTGGGCCACTGTCAGACGTTAGGGGGCTACCAGGGCTGCTGATGAACTTGGGGGGGGGCTCACCCTCCACCAATTTTGGGGGCTGGTGTTAATTTTAATGGAATTATGCAACAATCCACGATGGGATAGACTTGAGTTTAACTGTTCAATGATGGATCTAACCACATTCTCCAGAGACAGATCCTATGCAGTCCATACACAGCCCAAGCTTATCCAACAGCTTTTAAAGAATGGAAAATCCAGTTCTTGAAAAGCTATGGGATAAGCCTGGGTTGTGTATGGGCTGCATATGGAGAATGAGGTAAGATCCGTCATTGAAGAGTTAAACATGTATATCCCATTGGAGATCGTCACATGCAATAATCTCCAAATTGTATTACATTCAAATACAGTGGGCCTTTGGTATCCATTGGGGTTTGATTCCAGGAACCCCCATGGATAACCACACTGTGAATGTTCAAGTCCCATAATATAGAATGAGGTAGCAGCATATTCTTCTGGAGTTCTGCTTTAAACAAGAAGTTCTATTTATATTGTTGAGTTTTGTTTGGTCTCCACAGGGTTGTGATTTAATTAATTTTAATCATCCACATTAATAAGCAATATAAGTGTTTCCAACCAGTCACAACAATCATGAGATACCCAAAGTCTGATTATGATTATGATTATGATTATTTATATAGCGCTGTAGATTTGATATTCTCAGTTGAGTCATCTTCACTTCTGGTGAAACGTCAGGCTTGGTTTGCTCTTTATTCTTTTTAGCACTCCATGGTATCCATGTGTTCATATTCTTCATTTACATCTATATATAATATTTCTATACAAGAAAAAAAAGGCAATACATTATATTTGCCCTGTATTACTACAACAATATAAATAAAAGTTGTAGCTTTTTAAATGGCTTTTAAAAGTCCCAAGGTAGAATATTAAAAACACTTGAAAGATTTGCCTGAAAGATTTGCTTTTAGGCAGTGTATTAATTCAACAACACAAATAAAAGGAGTGATTTTATATGGGAATGGCTCTCCCCTCAACTTTGCTATTTTCCCTTAAGGACCATTATCCTATAGCTGGCACTGTATCTCCCCTTGACCATAATTATGTCTTTCAAGTATAGGTGTTATAGGTAGCCCACAAAAATGTTACAGGTCCATTGCTATAGAGCAGAAGAAGTAACATTCCTAGATGCAAAAGAATACAGTAAATAAGTTGTCTCTGTGCAAGCCATTCCTAAGGTATAGAAATGCTGATGTGATGTGATGTATTCTTTTCATGGCCACATTGAGAATCAAACTGCAGGACTGCCCAGACTGGGTTGAAGAAAGGGACAAAGGCCAATTCTGACATGTGTCAGACACTGTCAGAGATATGCTTGTGTTTTCAATGTCTGCTGGGACTGAAGAAGTGTTGAAGAGCTCAGCCTTCACAGTGGGGTTGCTTATATCTCACAGCCTAGGACAAAACTAGCACACATATAGTCCAGCACATGAATGACAAGGAAGACATCTCCTTTGTGCTGGAGGGGTTGTGGGGCAAGAGGTACATACCTACACATGTGGTTGGAGTGCCCAATTGTCCAACAATTCTGGACACAGATTGTTCAATTGATGTTAGACATCACTAAACAAAAGGTTCAACCCACCCCAAAGTTGCTTCTCTTGTTAATATTTCAATTTGATAATAAATTTCTCCATCATAAAGAAATTGTATCTTTTTCAGTTGCTATAGCTGGATTAATCATTGCCAGAAACTGGAAAACGACCATGGTCCATGGCTCAATGGTGGACGAAGTTCTGGGAAAGAAGGTTAATGGAAAAGCTTGCAGATGATGCCGAGAACCTCTGAGGCAAGGAACTGCAACCAGTTAAAGGGAAAGTGGTTACCTCTTATAGATTAACTCCAATTCTCAAGCTCATGTTCCAACACAGCACAACAGGAGATTTTGTTTTGGAGTTTTGAATGAGACCTCAGCTCTATAAATCCATATTTTAGCTTATGTTTTTAAAGTAGAATGGTGATTTAATTGTGTTTTACCTTTTGTAAACAATAAAATAAAATAAAATAAACAATGGTTTACAATAACACTTAAAATGAGATAAAATTTCAAGTGGAGACCAGGTAAACATGGAGAATGGGAGACAGGTCAACAAAGATGTTCTAATCTGGAAAGGCCTGCTGGAAGAGATCTCTCTTAATAGCCTTCTTAAAGGTTGTCAAGGTGGTAATCTGACGGATCTCATCCAGCAGGTCGTTCCAGAGCCTAGGAGCAGCTGCTGGAAAAGATAAATGGGCCACTGCAGAAAGTCTAGTCATCTTCAGTTGAAGCAGATTATTCCCAGCAGAACAGAGTGCGGGGAGAATGATATGGGAGGAGAAGTCATAAAGAGCAAGCCATAAAGAGCACCGATTTCCTTAAATGTGATGGTGTCACCCTGAGACCAAGCCTCTTATTGCCCCTCATAATTATATATCAATTTAATACTGAAAGGAAAGCTGAGGGAATGACCTAGGCATGACTTTACTGTGGACATCTGACCTCACACGTGACAAACTTGTTATAGCTAGTCAGGGTCTAGAGGGCAGCCACCATGATGAGAGACCCTGGGACTCTGGCATAATCACTTTTGTGAGAGGATCATGGCCAAAGGAGATTGCTCAAAACTACCTGGGACAAGGGAGCACTGTGCTGGTTTGGCTAGACTAGTCTCCTTGTTATACTGGCTGCAGTGGCTATTGAGTCTTCTCCATTCCAGAATCCCATTTATTGGAATCAAGGTCCACGTCAGGAACGTATGGATTTAAGTCAAAGCTTTAAATCCATGCCACTTTCCTCACCTTTGCATCTGTAACTCTTGCCTCTGTGTGTGAGCATATGTGTGCTTGTGTGTGTTGATTATTCCCTCAAATAAAAATACAAAACCTATTTGGATTTGTCTCTGGAGTTCTGCGTGAGTTGCCATCCCAGGCCGCCATTACCCCAGCCATAATATATCTCTCATTTGAGCTAATACTATAATTCCCCTCAGTATTAATTTGTGGGCATCCTCCACAGAACCCAGCAATTTGGGTAACACCACCTCTGCCACCTTTTCTTCAGATTGGTTTACTAAGTAGATTCTATCATGCGCCTTCAACCACAGAAATTGGAAGTGATGTGTTGATCTCATTGCTGTGTGGCTGGCATGTTTGGGCACAGCCTTGCCTGCATGTTGGAAAGAGTTAAGTAGCAAACCTGGTATAATTAGTAGTTAATAGCTAGAGCCTAGGCTCCCATGGCATAAATTGTTTCTGTATTGATCCAAGCCTGCATTGTCAGCAGTCTGGAGAGACTGAACTTAATTCAGCCATAATCAGCCATATTCAGCTACATTTTTGTTTAACCCTTCCAACCAAAAGTGCCCTCACTTGCTCTGCTTTTCTACCAGTAATAAAATAAATTAAAATTCTATTCAAGACATTTGTAAATGCCAAGGTGTTCCAAGAAAACTGTTTTGAATGCATTGCTAAAGAAATTAAGGCCTCCATGGGACAAACATAACCAGTTGCAAGTTACCACAGGAAGAACTGTTTAGATATCTGCTGCAACAACTTCTATTAGCTGAGATCAGGGATGCTCAAGGATATGTTTTAACATCAACCGTCTTGATCTACACTTCTAAGATTAGTTTGTGAACAGGAACAATTATCCTTTGGATTTCCCAGTGCTTTGATGTAGTGCTTTCTCAGAAAATGTTCCACAAATGTCTTCATGTTCAGAATAGGAATAACTAGGACTTTCAAGTACAACTAAAGAGTTTCCTATCTCTGACTCACCATTCACCCCTTATTTTTATTTGTAAGCTTATTTTTCTGAACCTCCATGATTACCACTTTTCCTTCCTAGTGTTATGCCCAGCCTGGAGGCATGCCCGGCTGAGAACTCAGAAGAGGAGAAAGAAGTGGAGGAACCTGATCCTCTACCTGGTTCCAGTTTGCAGAGGCTGCTGCCAAAGAGAACAGGAGCCTGGTATCCAGGCAGCAGTCTCCTGAATTGAGGAGGATGAGGAAGCCAATTTACCCATGGGGCTTCATCTATCTCAGAGGCTTTATATGAAACGCTAAGCAATTAAGGAGAAGCTGCACTAGGAAGTGCTGGAGATAAAAGCCTGGGAGGAATGCCAGACCCTTTGTCAGAGCTTAACTGACTTCCTTGGCAAAAGCACTTTGTTCATGGACTGGTATGATAAAGTCCTTTTAAAAAGCAGAAGAATTTTTAAAATTATGTTATTATTTACATATAAGTAAAATGAGAACAAAAGAGACAACATAAGCAAATAATATCTAATATTATAATAACAATCTAATAATGTCCTAGTGTTATTTTCTGACATCAAGGATGCCTGAAGTAGTGCAATGGGCACTCTCTGAACCAATAAATCCATCCCATTTTGCCATGCTGGACACACGGCCATGGTGGCGCAGTGGTTAAATGCCTGTACTGCAGCCATTTACTCAAAACCACAAGGTTGCGAGTTCAAGACCAGCAAAAGGGCCCAAGCTCGACTCAGGCTTGCATCCTTCCGAGGTCGCTAAAATGAGTACCCAGACCCTTGGGGGCTAATGAGCTTACTTGCTAATTAGCTTACATGCTGTTCACCGCTATGATCTTTGGAATAGCGGTATATAAATAAAACAAATTATTATTATTATTATTATTATTATTATTATTATTAATATGGCATTGACACCATATTTATGTGTTGTTATTGTTTTTGTAGTTCATCTCCTTTATTCTCCTTTC
Organism: Sceloporus undulatus; assembly: GCF_019175285.1. Classification (NCBI taxonomy): domain Eukaryota; kingdom Metazoa; phylum Chordata; class Lepidosauria; order Squamata; family Phrynosomatidae; genus Sceloporus; species Sceloporus undulatus. The sequence goes on along the minus strand of NC_056529.1, from coordinate 36,106,258 downwards.
CTTTATTCAGATAATGACAGTATACAAGGCTCTGAGATACATCAGGGTGAGAAAGTTTAACTGGTTTAAAGAAGTTTCATGGCTCAGTGCGAACAAGGATCTGTCTGAAATCAGAGTAGATCATTTCTGAAAATCTCTTCACATTGTTTTTATCCTGAGTTATCTAATTTTGGGGTCAAACAGACCAGTGGCTTGTAGTTGCCTCTGGTTGCAATAGCCAATCCAGCCCTGAGATGCAGGACCACTCTGAAAGCAGGTCCCACTGGAAACCATGTCCTATGAGGAACGACTTAGGGAACTGGGGATGTTTAACTTGGAGAGGAGAAGGTTAAGAAATATGATAGCTCTGTTTAAATACTTGAAGGGATGTCATGTTGAGGAGGGAGCAAGCTTGTTTTCTGCTGCTCCAGAGACTAGGACCAGGAACAATGGATAAAAGCTCCAACAAAAGAGATTCCAGCTCAACATTAGGAAGAACGTCCTGACAGTAAGGGCTGTTCTACAGTGGAACACACTCCTTCCTCGGAGTGTAGTGGAATCTCCTTCCCTAGAGCTTTTTAAACAGAGGCTGGATGGCCATCTGTCAGGGATGCTTTGATTGAGAGTTCCCGCCATGGCACGGCCTTGGACTGGATGGCCCTTGCGGTCTCTTCCAACTATGGTCCAACTATTCTATGGTCCACCGGCAAAGAGTACACTTTCTCTGCTCCATTTTTCAGTGGCTGAAGGCTGCCTTTGGTAAAAAAAATTTATGTTTCTATAGACCTTTGGGAACTGTTGTTGTTGTTCATGGCCATCAAGTGATTCCCAGCTTTTGGCACCCCTAAGCCAAACCTATAGGGTTTTCATGGCAAGTTTCTTCAGAGAGGTTTGTCTTTAGATCCTCTGAAGATGAAAGAATATGACTTGCCCAAGGCCATCCAGCGGGTTTCCATGGACAAGTCAGGATTCAAACCATGGTCTCCCAGTTTCCAACCAATACACCATGCCACCCTCATATGGGAACTATTTATGGGGAAAGAGCTTGTAATATTTTGTCCCCTCATTTTTAATGGATATTTAAAATTGTTTTTAATCTATGAATTTTTTAAAAAGACCCATTAGTTTTACAAAAGACCTCGTTTTAGGTGAGGAAAAAACCTCCAAACTGGCTTGTTGGTGTAGAACAAAATAGCTACTTGCATTTTTGATGTATAATTGGGGATTGTCCTTGTGGCTGGACTGTCACAATAAATAGCTACATATCAAAATGTGTCACGATAGCACCCAAAGAGACATGGTAGAAACATATGAAAGAAAAAATGTTTGGAATTGTGCAATGTTATGGAGTGGTCACATTTACTACACCAGACAGCTCTATTAGTCTAAGATAATTGTCTGGAGGGATGTTTGATTTCATGTCTCGAACCAGAATTGGTAACCATGATCAGGAAATCCATTTCTGTCACAAAGGTGGTAACAAGGCTGTAAATTGGAAATGAAATGGAAAAGCAAATAATTGGATCGATGGGCTGCTAATGATGATTTCAAACATCCATCTTCCTGTTAGTTCTATGATTTGATATAAATAAATGGAGGCTGTTAGAGTCATAGGCCTGACAATATTGTGGTCGGTATCAGCCCTGCCAAGCATGGTTAGAAGAGTTAAGAAGAGACTATGTTTTTGTTCAGGTGTGCAAAGATGGCTACATATTGGCTTCCCAAACAGCTGAGCAAGAACAGGATATTAGTTTGTTTGTTTGGTACCAAGTGCTTTGTTTGCCAGTTGACAATTGATCAGCCAAATCGACAGACTCAGGGACTGGGATAAAGGGCAATTTATTCCTATTAGGACCAGATCAGTAGAGGGTGAAGCGTTCAGTTGGACTACAGGGCCTTAGATACAAAGGCAATGGCTCAGCTGGAAAGAGTTGGGGCTGCTTTGTCTGCTAGGCTGTCTTTGGCTGGGGTTTCCTCTTGGCACTTCCTTTTGTTCATTCTCATTTCTCCAGCCTGGGAGCTGGGGTTAACATAGCATATTGTTTTCATTTTCACACATGCAGAGACACACAATGCACAAACATGCACTCTTTTAAATAATGTATATTTGTGTGCTTATTTCTTTAAAAAAATATATGCTTCACACTTTTTTGAGTGCATATGATTTGTGCCCTACTCTCAGTCCCAAGCACAGTTGGTGGGGACATAAGGCAGTTCAGTTTAAGTATTGGCAATGCACTGCCTGCACTTGAATAAACTCACACACTTATTGTTACCTTCCAAGCCTTTGGAGGTCCTTTATCATATGCAATGGTAATATTTGCAAGCATGTACAAACTCTCCTCACGACTCCTCCTAAAATTCACCATCTGTGATATAAAAATAACTCCAGCCATCAACTACCACCTTTTCCAACCCACTATCATCAACCTGCACATGCACTGAGTCTCAGTGAAATTCACCTGATGGTCATAACCACTAAGCTGTTGCCGCTTAGCATGATGCATATTGTAAGCCTTTGCATCATGTCAAGTGCTGTGACTTAGTAATCGCAGCCATACAAAATATTTTTACAACAATTTAAAAGAACATTGTCCCAACATGTTTTGCCTGAATTCTCAAACCAAGCCATTGGTCTTTTCAAGGGAGGGGAGGTTTATACCTCATTTATAAAGAAAATCTTTTATACACTGATGGTCAGGTTCAATTGAGCAGCATCACCAGGTAGAATGGGGAAAGATTTATCTTGGGAGTGCCAGAGAACTACTGCCAACCAGGGTTGGCTATAGCACATCCTACACGTCAAAATCAATATAAGGCAATCTGTCCAAAGTTTAAGGCAGGGGGCACAGATGAATGGAAGAGCACATGCTTTGCTTGCAGAAGTGTCAGGCTCAGCCTCATGGGTCGCCAGGAAGGGCTGGGAAAGAATAATGTCTGAAACTCTGAAGCATTGCTGCCACACACACACACACACACACACACAATACTGATCAAGATGGTTCAATGGCTTGAACATAGGGCAAGGCAGGTTTATGTGTCCTTCTGTCTATCACTGGGAGTACAAACCCCTCCCCTGCCCATCCATCCATGTGCTAAACAAGCAAGTAGAGGGTAGCCTAGCAATACTGATATGGAAGTGACTGTTTTGATGAATACTAATTATTTTCTCGTTCTAATAACCAATGTCATGTGACAATGTCTCCTGCCGACCTTCTGCAATAATGTGCCTGGGAGATAATTGGCCCTGGAAAAATATCAGTATACTGAAGACCTTTTAATATTTGGAAACATGTCAGCAATGCACCAAAATGTTAGTTAATAACATTTGCCATATATTTGACCTGAACAAGACCTCTGTGGCGCATCTATCAATTTCTATACTCTCTGTTCATCTGCTCTGGTACTTGTAGCCGAGGCCTTTAATTACCGCTATCATAAAGATTAGTTGTTCGTAATAACCATCAACAACCAGCCCTCTGGGCTTACATAGCTGTTTCTACCTTGTTTTTCTTCTTCTTAGCATTCCTTTCCTTTTCTTTAGCGGCTTTTCTTTCTACAAAGTGAAAACAGCCGTTTGCAATGCAGACAGGGAAATAAGATCCCAAAAATGCATTACATTTGTATCATACTGATATTATAAGGATTAAGGAGAGAAGAATTTTGGAGATGGAAGGCTTGAGGAAAATATTGCTAGGCCTTCTGAAATGGTAGCCATGGGGAAAGGCCAAAGCTGTAGATGAAATGGTGGCCAAAATGAATTGTTTTTAAATTTATTCATTACATTTTTACCATCCCCTCCTGCAAGCATATCAGAATATTATTAGGGATGAGTGAATAAATCTGCCAGTTACACTTTCTCCTAGCTTCTGATTTTTCACATTTGTCCAGTTTGCTTTGTCCCATTTCTCTATTAGTTTGCACTTTTTAACAATCCTTTTAGGACACAATTTTTCCATATGTTATACACACTTGTGTCTCATATTAATATGCATATGTATATTTGCATAGATATATGAAGCAATTTTTTGAATGTTACTTTCACAGATATTCACGTTTTTCTGCACATTTTACCCTCGGGCGTGTTCCCACTATGAAATAGAGCGAATTGTCAATCGGTGTAAATGACCCTTGTTCCCATTTGAAACCGGTTCCTGTCACAATGTGATAGATTCCTGTCAATATATATATATATGTGTGTATAAAATCTCTGTTCTTACTATAATATAATTATTGATCTCTCCAACTATAGTCTCTACCTATCACAATAAATCATATCTTGACATTATATATAGAAAATTTATCTGATAGTATAAGCAAGATCAATTCCTCTTTGTTTCAAATGTCATCCCTAGTTCTTAAATCAAATCCTCAAATATGTCCTTTTATAGCCAATCTATATAAAAAAAAGTTCAAATATGTTTTTCCTTTTTTCTCCTTATGATAGAATGTAAGAATGTAAGAATGATAGAATGTACCTGGTGGTATCAACCTGGATTATTTCTGCAGTGCTGACGCAACCCTAAAGAAGCAAAGCAGACTGGCAGTTGAAGTACATGACAGCCATGTTATCTGAAAGAAAAACCAAGAGGGATGCTTGGGGAATCGGCACTACTACTCTCTAGCATTTGCCCCCGGAGGTAGTTGCATACTAGCCCTGTTTCTAACTCTTCATACAATCCAAATGGGGAAGCCGTTGTTGCGCTTCATTCCAGTGCCTAAGTATTACTCTTGACATTCCACATTAAAAGTAAAACTTTCTGGAAGTGAGTGGCTGGTATTGGCTGTAAGTCATTTTTATGTCAAACCTTGGCGAATAATTGCTTTAAAATCCTACTTTATTGCATGCTCATGGTTTAATCTAGCCGTGGACGTGAGTCACATCAGGAGTGGATGAAGCAAGCACCTGGAAGCCTTGTTCTCCCATCCTTGCCTTCACGTTTCTTTCCAAGGGCAAGCCCTTGTCTCAGTTTCTACATTCTGGTCTGCACAATATATAGGAATGGCATAACATTTGGCATGTTAGTGGGCACAGTTTATAAGAATGGCATAATGCTTCACTTCTACCACCCCACCCATTCCATACAAAGCACGGATTCCTTGCAAATACATGGGAAGTCTGTAGTTTAAAACTGGGAAAAAATTGTTGGTCTCCAATCTGTCACTGTATTTTTTAAATTTATTTTTATACATTAAAAACACATTATGTCTCTTATACTTAGAATCAGCTTATCGATTAGGTTCTTTGACAGCACGCACATCTGGCATACAAATGCACACAGACTGACAAAGCAAGGCAGCCATCTAGATCAGTGTTTGCAGTGCTCTTATTCCAAAGCAGTGGCTTTTACGGGAAGAGAAATAGATCATAAATTGTACAGGAAACTGTCTCAAAGAGAGCGAGGCACAGACAGTATCCACAAGAGGAGATATTGCTGACTGACAAGCATTAATTACAAAAGTCATGCATAACATGTGCAGTACGGCCTCATGTGAAATTAAGTCTTTGATTTATTGGAAGGCTTTTATTCCCCATATGCTGAAAAGAATAAGATTTACTTTGACTCTTGATTTTATAAATTACTTTGGCATTTTATCACCTCACTGCATCGCAAAGGGAAAGAATTTGGTTTTCAAAATCTAGTCTTTGAAGTCAGGTGGAGAAAATATCACAATGGGAAGGGTGACAGCCCTCTTCACAGTGACCAAAATAGCATTCGCCAGTTTGGAACTATTTATTTATTTATTTGGACCTTATTGCATGGCCAAAAAAGCGTGACTTACCCCCTCCAGGATATAGTCGCTTACGGGATGCAGTTGGAATTTTGTCATGGAAAATGCTGCCAGGACTTCCGGTGAGATGGCGTTGCAGGAAGACGCAGGTTAAGGTTGCTCCTGATAGCGTCTCCGCGGCTGCGGTTCTCGGTGGAACGGGGCTGCCTCTAACCCGTCCATACCCTTCTTTGATATAAGAGGGTATCGAATTAGTTCGTTGGCGACTTTTGGAGTAGGCGCCGGACTCCCCCCCACAACGCCACTTCGTTTAAGGTTGAAGAACTAAGCGCCTCCCACAGCTGTAGCTGCTTTGCGGCAAGCTCACACTCATTTTGAAAGAAGACTTGAGCGACGGAGATGGGTAGATGAAGATTTCCTCCTAAAGCCATGGTAGTGAGGTTTGTGGTATTCTTTTTTTTTGGAACTGACAAAGAGGTCTCCTTTGGGTTGAGAAAGCGAGGCTTTCCGGTTAATGTTAAAGAAAGCATTGGAAGCCCAGCGAAAGAGTTTGAAGGAAGCGGAATGGGAGTTAAACCGAACAGGAAAAAAGCCGTGGAGAAGCCCAAGGAGTAGCAACTAACAGCACCTATCAGCAGCTGCTTGCAGGGTGGCGGAGGAGTGTGCTTATGGAAGAAAGGGTTATTATTGCTTTTGGGACTTTGAAACATCCATGCTTTGGACAATTGCCTTTGGCAATTTTTAGATTGGAATTTGAGAGACTTTAAAAAAACATTAAGGAAAGGCTGAATTGGTTGTACGAACGGACCTACTCCAATAACCCACTTGTTCACTTCTATTCCTTCATTGTATGTGGGACTATTTGAATATTCCATCTACCACGAATTGAATTGGAAAGAAAGCTGGAGGTTGTTGGAGGGGTGAAACTTTGTTCTTAAGAGATAAAGGACTTTACTCGGAACTGGAAGACGCTGAAAGCTTAATTGCCTTCTGTTTTTTGCCCATTGAATTTTTTTGTGACTGCTGACCTGCTGGAATACTGCTGGAATACTACTGTTATAAAACTGCTTTTGTGACATTTGCAGAGAGAAATTCTTTTTTGCGTTGGAACACTTGGAGAGGGAAGAGGAAAGGATTGCAACTTATAGAGGAGAACTCATTGTACTGTGGAACTATTCGTTGAGGAAATAGGAGACTTATCAGCTCTTTATTTTGGACATAAATTAATTGCCTCAGGTTTTGCCATTATTACAAAAAGGATATTACAAAGAGACTATTATATATGTTCACAAGAAGCTCTGTACGAAAAAAAGAAGCTGTAAGAAACTGACTATCTTCTGGGAATATCTATGTGTTTTTAGATAGATAGATAGATGATAGATAGATAGATAGATAGATAGATAGATAGATAATACTCAGTATTTAGGTAAAGCCTGAGTGGTTTTGTATAGCCACAGTGTAATATTGGAATTGGTTTATATATTTTCAATTTTGTAGTTGTTGCAAGTGGTTATCGACTGTAGCTTAAGCGGAGATTCAATAGGTCACCTTGTTAGTTATAAAAATGATATATAGTTTATTTTATTTTTTTGCTTCTTTTCCTTTTAGTGAGTAATGGTGCTATGTTGCAAGTCTCCTAGATTTGTTAGTATTATTTAGGACAAAGCTAACTTTCTATAATTGCTGCTTTCATTGCTAGATTCTGTTTTATAGGTCTCTAAACTCAAGGAGTAGTTAGCTTAGTATCTATGACTGCTATTGTTACTGGTGTAATATTTTTTTCTTTCTCTTCTTTCTTCTCTTTTCCTCTTTATCTATTCTTCTCTTCCTTTGCTTTTCCTTACTATTTTTTCTTTTCAATTATTTTATATAGAAAGAACAAAGTAGTATCATGTCACAATCTAAAAAAGTATTAACTCAGAGTCAATTGCAGCTAACAACTCAAAGGCGGAGCTCAATGGAAGACAGCATCAAGGTTACAGATCCCAACATGTTGGTACTGGATGAAATTAGAAGAATTAGACAAGAAATTAAAGAATTAAGATCGGACTTAAAAGAGGATATTAAGGAGGTAAGTCAGGAGACGAGAGAAGAGATCAAGGAAACGAGATCGGAAAGTAAGGAAACTAGAACTGAAATTAGGAAAGATCTAAAGAAGGAATTAGATATACTAGGTAAAATGGACAAAATTTCCGCAGATGTATCTAAAACCAGGTGAAAATCTATTTGAATTAATTATTCCACCCCTTGCAGAATACATCGGCCTCTCTCTCTCTTTTTTTTAATGATCATTAATTTATTGTTTTATATATATATATTACAAAAGTCATAAGGTATTTCCAAAAAGAACATCGCACTTTAGCATAGCATTTTCTTTCATAGTCATATAATAACATTCTTATATCTTTGTAATGTTATTATTACTTTGTAAAGTAAAGAAAAGAAACCTGATAAAAACATTCCTTGTTTTTCAGTTTATATATTGCATTTTATATTCTGTGATTAATACCTTCTTTTACAGGGACCACTTTCCCTTGATTTTACCCCATTTTTTTTTTCATATGTCTGATTTGTACTTCCCATCGCTAATATTGTAAGTTCATCCATTATAATAAACTCGTGTACTTTATATTTCCAGATCTGTATATCTGGTATAATGTCTGTTTTCCAATATCTTGCGAGTACCATACGTCGGCCTCTCTTTTGACACGACACCATAACAGCAGGGGGGATATCTTTGAAACTCTTGACTTCTTTATCGTCTATAATCAATAAATTGATTATAGAAGATAAGAGAGACTGGAGTGCCTCTCCTTTATATATCGGCAGAAAAGATATAAGATCGACAATATTGAAAAAGGCAATGAGATGGAAGATAGACTAAGAAAGGACTACAAAGAAAATAAGGATGATTTTGGTTCTAATCGGTTCAAGGTGAGAGAATGGAAACTAAGTGGATTACAAAATATAGAACCTGAAGAGGGACTAAATAAAGGAAATGATCTGGAGAATAACGAAGGTCTAGAGAGTGCAACAAGGAGCCTTGTTCACTGGCCCCAAGCGATAACCTATTAGGATCCCTTTAATAAGGAAAAAAGGCCTAAAGAAATACTTTTTTAAAAATTTCTTTGTGTTGGAAATGTAGTAAAACCCAGGGTTCCTTTATTCATATGTGGTGGTTCTGTGAGTTTGCCAGACAGTATTGGTCTCAAGTATATCGGAAAACGCAGTTGATATTAGACTATAACTTCCTGTTTGATCCTAATTTTTTTCTTTTGAATATGATTTTGGATGTTACTTTTGAGAATAAGCATGGGAAACTTATTCTATATGATTTCAGCCACTAGAATGGTGTATGCTTCCCATGGGAAAGGATCTGTTCGTCCGACCTGGAAGGAATGGTTGATGAAGCTGTTGGATTTTATGGGACAAACTTACCTGCTATGTGAAAAGCCTTGACTGGGAGAAATCAAAAATAGTCTGGTACCCCTTAGTTTCTTTTATTCAAAAGGAAAATGTATCCCCCAATTTTATTTGGTAATATGTTGTTAAACTTGATACTATTATAATTGAGGGGTTGACTGTAAACTCAGAGTAAATTCATAAAAAGAATGTGAAAATTACATGGATTACTGTGTTAGAAACCACAGAGTGCCAGAGAAAATTGTCTTCTTACCTGTGCATGGCAAATACTCAGGGCCAACCAGATAGGTGAAAAGCATAATTGCATTTCACAAATCTTTGAACCAAAGAAGTCTCTGAGGAGTGCCATCAAGGACCACAGGTTAATGTCTCCATTTATGTTTCTACAGTATTTTATCAAACTTGAGTAGAGATGTTTCCTACCTCAGTTACAAGTCTGTTTATAACCAATTCAGTTACATGTCTGCTCAGTGACAAGTGAGATCTGACACTTGTTTGGTTATATTCTTTCAAATATATTATTAACCTTTATTTACGAAGCGCTGCAAATTTTCATAGCGCTGTACATGCAATCTTTTTAGTTAGACGGTTCCCTGCCCTCAGGCTTACAATCTAAAAAGACATGACACAGAAGGAGAAGGGAGTGGTGGAGGGAAAGGGTAAGAGGTCTAGCCGTTCCTCTCTACCTCCAAGGCGTGGACCAAGGCAGATGGACTGGAGGGAGGGCTTGGCTTCATAATGGATGGTTAACCTTCTTCCAGGGAAAATACATACTCTCAAGTAGGATAATATATATACAGTACACTGCAATACAGGAAATGGTTTGATAAACAGGCACCAAAAGAACATCAAATAGTAAACGACAATTATACAATGCCTGTGAAGGCTTCTCTAAACAGGATGGTTTTCAACTCCGTTTTGAAGCTGGTTAAAGAAGTTATGGCTCTTGCTTGTGGGGGAAGAAGGTTCCTGGAGTGAGGGGCAGCAAGTGAAAAGGGGTGAACCAAGGATGGGGCAGAGGAAATCCTGGGCTGGGACAGCAGACCTTGCCTACCAGAACGGAGGGCCTGAGTGGGAAGGTGAGAAGAAATAAGGTCTGATAAGTAAGGAGGGGCCAGTCCATGGAGGGCTTTAAATGTCAACAGCAGGAGCTTATACTGAATGCAGAAAGGGAGGGGGAGCCAGTGAAGGGATGCCAAGACAGGAGAGATGTGGTCAGAGCAGTGGGTGGAATGCGTGCAGCTAAAGGGGAAAATTGGGGGGCGGGGAGGGTTAAACAGTGTTATCCTGTGAAAATTGTGTGATCATGATTAAGATTTTCACATGATGCCACAATTAAAGAGCCATTATTCTGGGAATAACCAGGCAATAAGCAGTGACAAATCATTCACAGGGAAAATCCCATTAATGATTTGTTGGTATTTATCGTCTGGTTATTCCCTGGTTATTCCCAGGATGACTTTAATAGTGATGTGTGTGAAAATCGTAATTGTGGTTGCACGATTTTTTAAACCCCTGACTTTCCCCCAATATTCCCCGTGTGAATATGATCCCCCGTTCATAGTCTCTTTCAATATCTATTCGTTCATAAAGCACTTGTCATTTCAACATAGCTTGCACATGGGTTTTCCTCTGCTGGTGACCCATAGGCTGAATAGTGGGAGGAAATTACATGGGAGAAATTACACCCGTGTAAATCACAGAAGTAATACTGAACCTCAGAGGACAGTATACAATAATATAACACATTATTCCACTGCTGTCTGGAGTTTATATATGCTACTGTCACTTTTATGCTTTTCTCCACCACTAGTAATTTTCTCCCAATCTAATTTTTATTTCCCCAAGGGTTTGCCAAGGTTAAAGTGCTAGAAAACCAATGACTGTTCACTTGCTAAAGGACAATAAATTAAGTTAACCATTGTTGGTAGCAAGCAATGCACTGGTCAAGGCTATTTATATGCAAATAGGCAGAAGGCTCTGATGAACGCTTTATGTGATTATTAGCATCTCATTCCTGGTGTAGAACATAAAGGCCATTGCTACAGTTGTGTGTGTGTTTTATTCCTCCATTCTGCTTGTCGCTTGCTAGAGAAAAACTGGTTTAAACCCACCCCTTATAACATGCATTGTTATGACTGGACATTCTTCTTGTTCACAGCAGTTAAAATCCAGACCTGATTGTGCCAGAAAAACTCTGATGCGCCCCAGAATAGGGTGTGCACCCTCCGCCACACTTCTTACTTCTAATGGGACTTGAGCATACACGTGTTTTCCCTTATGCAGAATGGATCCCCTGCGTAAGGGAAGGGCTGACTGTAGTCCTTTCTTTCTCTATATATCAGCATTGCTGCAGAAAGGATGAATTCATAAAACTATAAACCCCATCACTCTGCTATTTCCCATACATACATGATTCATGCAACTATTTCAGTATACAGTACACTTTCACATTGGATACATACATCCGTTTCAGCCCCCCCCCAACCGCTGCGTAAGGGAAATTCCGTGTAAGCTCAAGCCCCATTAAAGGCAATGGGGGCTCGTGCTTGCTGCGACGTGGTGGAGTGTCAGCGCACGGGTGCGTGCACCATTACTTTTTCCTGGGACATGGTGGCATTTCTTCCAGCGTGGCTTCTAGTGTATGCTGGAAGCCGTGTAAGGCACACCCATGTATAAAGTGGGCGCTCTGTAATAAAAAACTCACTCATGTTCCTAGTCCACATGCCAACCTCACTCAGGATAATAGTTCCCAGACAATAATGATAGATGTAGCTTCGGCTGGTAAGCATGTAATCAGCTGCAGGAGATTCTTATCTCAAGTAGTCAGCCCTCTTTAATTTTAATGAGAAAATATCTGAGACAAATGTGGCTGAATTACCAAAATTTAACACGCTGGGGTGAAAATTCCTCTGTCAGGGGTTCCGCTCCCTGCCAATCCTAATGTTGCATTGGTCTGACTGCCAGAACACTATGTATGCTTCATAGAGAGGTTACAGGGTAGGTGAAGAAAGCTTGCACCTGTTCTGCCAACTCTTTGTCGCCTGCCTCCCCTGGCGATGATTCTGAGGACGTCCCCCACCCGTGCCCTACATTGGACACCTGAGGGTAAAGAAACATAAACAGAGTATAATAGTTAAGAGTTTTAACATACCCTAAAGGTTTGTGAGAAAATATGCAGCAGTAACATTTCTACCTGGAGGGGTCTGCAGTCCCTCCAAGAGAAATATCCTTCTGCCAGCCAAAGTAGCCTCAATTTTTTCATAGAATGGGGGTCTCCAGTGTTGTTTTTAAGTCTTCCATGTGTACCATCGTACTAAACAGTCATAAAAAGGTTACAAAACCAAATTCTTGACCGCTCTGTTTACGTGCCCAGTTCTGGTTCTAGTAAACAAAAACCTAAAGCCATTTCTTGGTCGGATGAGCTCCAGCTTTTTCACAGATATGAATGTATCGAGAATTGTAAGCTATAGCTGCGATGGTCTGGAAAATCAGTATGCAAAGGGATCTTGTAACACCTTTTAGACTAACTGAAAGAAATAAGTTGGTAGCATGAGCTTTCGTAGATTTGGGTCTACATCCTTAGATGCCTGTATGTGAGGAAGTAGGTGTAAGTCTACAGAAGCTCATGCTACAAAGTTTTTCTTTTCATTTAAGGGCAAAACAGATGCCGCCCCTTTGATCACTGGATGGAGGGTACAGTAACAGCACACTGTGGAACGAACGTGGAATTTTTCCAGCCCCAAAAGGAGCAGCAGCGGCAACAGCTTTCCCCCCTTTCTACAGTGTAACGAATGTAAACACCATGGCACAGAAATACCGTGATGCCATCCACTGTGTGGCCAGTGGGGCAGTGTAATGCCTGGTTGGGGTGGTGTTGGGGCATCTGGCATGCATACACCATGTGTGCCCCACGCCACCCTAAAGCAAGCTCTTTATGCTGGTCTGCTTTGCCCCTGAGTTTCAAAGGTGCTACAAGATCCCTGTGCATAATGAAAGTTATTTAAACAAAGTCAGAACACTTTAGAACCCATTTCCTTACCTAAGACCACTGACAATTTTATTTAAAAAAACAGATGTATTCCCATTTTTGCAGATATTAAATAGGTGCAACGTATCTGCAATGTAAGTTTGACACATGCAATATCAAACTTTTAGTGATCTGAACATTCCAAAAATGTCTTGTTCTCAATGAGAGAATGTTTGGACACTTCTCCAGCCTCTTGAAGAGTTACCACCACCAGTATAAAAGGAAAAATAAATGTTTCAGTACTGTCATAGCTACTGTAGTTTTGACAGCTGTACAACTTGTACAAGGCAGGAAATACCTCTCCATCTCATAGGCAAGGAGGAGGCAATGGTTTCTTGTTCTTGGATGTCGACACGAGAAAAATTAGGATTGGCATCCCTGTAACTTTGGTTATTATCGCTGTTATCATTGCAGTTGTTTATGAGGATGCAGAAGGCCAAGGCTGGGCTTAACTCTTGAGCAAATGGTCCCATCATTTTCAGATGGGGATTACGCTTGAAGCTTTGCTAAAGTAAAGATAAATAAAACAATGTACCAGTGTACACAAGATGACAATTAATTACATCTTGGCCTCACCCCAAAAGAGCTGTAAGCCTTTACTTGCTTTTTTTTTGCCCCAGTCCCAACAAGTATGCAACAAATCCATTACCTCTGCTGTATCTTAACTCACTTCACTCATCAGTTGTCCCCAAGATATACAGTTGCTTCTACTCTCATCAATACTGGCTTCCAAACCATCTAAAATGAATTCACTGGCAAATTTATTTTGCTGCCTCCTTCGCTCATATCCTTCTGCTTGCAATCCATATTGATTTGGGTATCTGTCACTTCAAATTCCTCTGCGGAATATGTAGTACCCTCTGAGCCAACCGATTCATTTTTTACATCGGACGCTGCTCAGCTTTCACTTGCCAGGAAGTATAAGCTTTTATTTATCCAAATGGTGATCAGGTGAGCTGTTAACAAAAAGGGTGGGTAGGGGGAAACATAAAAATTGGACACAAAACAGAAAACTGTAGCAGCTTAAAGGAGGTCTGAATAACTATGAATCAGGATGTTTTTTGCTCTCAATGATTCTGGCAGGAACATGTCTACAATTGAAATACATTCATAATTACTTTAAGAACTGGGGCAGGGGTACTAACATGCTTCAGGCAATAAACTCCAACAGAATATCCTTTATCTATGTTCCTTCTCTTCTCTTTTATTTATTTTTTTATTTCCTTGCATAATGTACTTTTGTAACTCACAGAGCAAAGGGTTACTTTTCAGTTTCAAGGAATAGTGAAGTAAATTGAATGTGAAAGAGCCAGTGGCAACAGTGGTTCAATGAGTGAGGAAGGAAGAGTGTAATCCCACTCTTTCCATCATTACTCCCCATGTGAGGGAGTACCACTCTGGAGTTTATCAGACAAGGGAAGTCTAATCCAATGGCAATCCGAACGCAATCCTGGAACTTCCCATTGCATGATAGACTACCACACACAATTTCGGGCAATGGCAAGCTATTTTCAGGCAATAGGGTCAGTTTGAATGCAATTTGAATTAATCTAAGTTCACTGAACTAGCGAATTCACTTTTTTCATTTGAAATTTAGAGAAATTCCTCCCGTGTGATAAACTCCTCTAAAGAGGAAAGCCTCTTCTGCTCATGGAGGCTCTCCATCGACCACTGCTGCGAGTCATGCTCAGGCCCCCATGCCAAGCTTACCTGTCCTCGCTCCACCGGCTCCCAGCAGCCCTTTCGTCAGGGACGCCCCACTCCAGCAGCCTCTGGGAAAAGAGATGGTTCATCCACCTCTGGACCTGGGGTGTTGGGGGGATCACAAATGATTCCGCCAGGGCTGCCCCAGGCCCCTTCCAGCGGGCTCCCACACTGGTCTGCCTGACAGCACTACTCAGGCTTTTACAACATTACCCCTCCCGGGAAGCAGCTTCATTCCTGGCAGAGGGCTTCACCAAGGGTTTCCGCATCGCCGCCATGGGACCCAGGGTGCCTTCTGATGCCCCCAATCTCAAGTCCGCCAGGGACATGCCAGACGTCCTCAGGTCCAAGCTCGCCAAGGAGTGCTCAGCTGGCAGAGTGGCAGGCCCCTTCTCTGCCCCTCCCATTCTTAATCTCAGGGTTTCCCCGCTTGGGGTGGTGCCCAAAAAAGCTCCGGGGGAGTTTCGTCTCATCCATGACCTATCCCATCCTCCCGGTCAGTCTGTCAATGATGCCATCCCCCCGGAGCTATGCTCAGTTCGCTATGCCTCACTGGACCACGCAGTCAGGCTCATTCGGGCCTGTGATCGCGGAGCCCTTATGGCAAAATGCGACAATCAGTCAGCTTTCAGACTATTGCCTGTTCACCCTGATGATTTGTTTGCTGGGTTTTGTTTGATAACCAGTAGTACTTTGACAAGGCCATGCCAATGGGCTGCTCAGTCAGCTGTGCGGCATTTGAAACTTTCAGCACCTTCCTTGAATGGGAGGTCAAGAAACATGCCTCCTCGCCCCTGGTCACACATTACTTGGACGACTTCCTTTTCATTGGGGAGGCTGGGACTGATAAGTGCATCAAGCTGCTCACCAACTTCCAATCACTAACCAAAGAATTGGGTGTTCCTTTAGCAAGTGCCAAGACAGAGGGCCCCACCACGTCCCTCACCTTCTTGGGTATCCAACTAGACTCCGTTGCAGGGGTCTCCCGCCTCCCTGAGGACAAGCTTATCACCCTGCACACATTGATCAAAGCCGCCATCTACTCTCCTAAGGCCACCCTCAAACAGGTCCAGTCTATCTGGGGTCACCTCAACTTCGCCTGCAGGGTGGTTTCCCCAGGCAGGGCCTTTTGTTCTAGACTGGCCAGGGCCACTGCAGGGGTCAGGGCTCCTCATCACCACATCCGCATCTCCAAGGGCATAAAACAGGATCTGCTCATTTGGGACCAATTCCTCAATAACTACAATGGAGTTTCCCTGTGGCAGCAGCCGTACAACCTGGGGGATGGGCTGCAGGTACATTCTGACACCTCAGGGAGCTTAGGCTTTGGAGTCTATTTCCAGGGTCAGTGGTGTGCCCAGCATTGGCCCACCACACATTGGGCCGGAACTGAGATTCTGCGGGAGTTGTTTCCCATCTTGGTGGCGGTCCACATTTGGGGTGACCAGCTGGCCGATAAATATGTTTGTTTCTGGTGTGACAACCAGGCGGTGGTCAGAGTGTTAAACAGCCAAACATCCAAATCCGAAAGGGTCATGCTCCATGTACATCCTTTCGTCCTTCGCTGTTTACAATTGAATATAACCTTCAGAGCCCGTTTTGTGCCAGGTCTCAATAATGATATCGCAGACGCCCTTTCTCGTTTCCAGGTAGACAGGTTCCGTATGCTGGCGCATGGGGCGGACCCCTCCCCCACTCCCTTCCCAGAGGAATTGTGGGAGATTGTAAGTCGACAATAACTGAGAGCGTCCTGCAATCACTGGCCCCCGCCACCCTCCAGGCCTATAAGAGGTCTATGTCCAAACTCCATTTGTTCTTCAGGTCTAACGACCTCATCTCCCATTGGCCCATAACGTCAAAAACTGTATTGAAGTTCCTAGTTTGGTTGAGGGAGGCCAACAGTGCACCGCGCATGATGGCAGTTCACCTGGCGAGCATCTCCTTCTTCTCCAAGGCGGGTGGTCACCATGATCCATGTTCTTCATTCCGCGTCAGGAGGGCCTTGGAGGGTTGGAGGAGGGCCACTTCTCGACAGTCTGACTCCAGAAAGCCCATTTGCTTTCAGTTACTATGCAGAATTGCCAAACAACTCAAATATGTTTGCTCATTCAAGACAGAGACAAAGCTATTCTGTACAGCTTTTGTTACGGCCTTCTTTGGGGCACTGCGGGTGGGTGAGCTGGTTCCTGCGTCTGGGTCCGATGCTTCCAACTGTTGTCTACAGGTGGGGGATATATCTTTTGGAACTGATGCTGTTTTCTTAGTACTCCGCAGGTCCAAGTGCGACCAGCTGGGAAAGGGGACCACCATCACCCTCAGAAAACTGCGGGGTCATAGGCTGTGCCCAGTACGGACTCTGAGAAAATTCATGGCAGCCCACCCTAATCGACAAGGGGCTCTCTTTGCCCACAGTGATGGCTCACCGGTCACCAGGTTCCAGCTCGTGTTGGTGCTACGCATGGCCCTGCAAACGACTTTGGCAGCCATTCCTTTTGCATCGGAGGCACAATGGTTGCAGCACAATCAGGATTGTCGGCTGATGCCATCAAATGGGAGGGCAGATGGAAATCCAGGGCCTTCGCAGAATATATATGCCCTCAAAAGGACATTTGCATGGACAACAGGGTCCTGGGCTACAGGGCTTCCTTATGTTAAGGTTTGAGTTCATGTGAGGGTTGGCGGAAGGCGAGCCCCGGGGGGGGCATCGCCTTTTGTGGCGGCAGCATAGGTCGTGGATCTGATGGGCGTGGTTTCCGATGCTGCAGAGCACGGAATTGGGAGTCCCACCGGGACCCGGGGGTGCTGAGGGCTAGCGATGTCGTCAGTGCACGGGCAACATCGATTCAGCGTTCCCCGGTGACATGGGGCGAAGATGTGCTCATGCGCATAGCCGGTGACTTTAAGTGGTGAGCAAGTTTTAGGCCGGTTACCCCTCTGTCATCCCGAAGCCTGGGCGTGGCCAGGCAAATGGGTCATCGACCAACACGGGTTGGTGGATGTCAGATCCAGACCTCATGCTTTCTGGCCAACCCTCTTGCTATGTTTGCTGTGTTTAATAAAGTTGCGGCCATTTCTTTGCCAATTCTGTGTCTGCTGTGTTTGTCCACCTGGCAACCCCCCCACTCCTCTGCAAATGGGACCACCCGACTCACCGGGCTGGTGCTGTTGCTGATGGGGGGGGGGAAGAACGGTGGGCTCCCCCCGGGGAGGGGGAATGGCGGCCCGCGGGATCCTGCCATGGCTGGGCTGGGTCTGAGCAGGGACCTGCCATGGCTGCAGCGCTTCCTGCCCTCGTGGGGCTTGGACTACAGCTCCCAGACTCCTCTGGCAACGGAGGAGGAAGCGCTGTGCCGCTGTGCCACTTCCGGGCCCAGGAACTACATTTCCCAGCCTCCCTCGCGAGGCGGAAGGGGCTGCTGATTGGCGGCCCGCAAGGGTGATGCGGCCTGATTGGCCAGGAGGTGGAACCAACCCCGATTCCCAGCCAGCCATTGGTTGGCGTGCCTTTATTAGGCCCAGGTCACCCTGGCCTTGGTGCCATTTTTGCCGGCTCGGCTGGAGAGTCAGGTCGCTTCCTGACTCTCTCCGGCTTGGGGGGGAACAGCGGCGGCGCAGCAGCAGCAACATCAACTACAGAAGCGGCGCAGCAGTGGGGCAGCACCAGCGCTTCATCAGGCTCCCTCCCAAGCCACAGGAGGGACCCGGCTTTCGAAGCATGCCAAGAGGGGCACCCCCCCCCCCCAACAGGTACCACCAGGGGGGGCCCTCCTCCCCCCCACATCCCCAACTGCCCCCTGGGGGGGGGGCAATTAGACTGATTGTCCTCCTCTTCCCCACACCCCCCCTTTCCCTTTTTTACCTGGGCTGCCAACATGCCTTCGAAAAAGGCACAGGCCCAGAAACCAAAAGGGCCCCAGAAACCTAAGGGCCAACAGGATAACCCATCTCACCCTGCCACTAGGGAACAAACCGGTCGGCCGGCAAAGTCTTGGGCTTCCTTGGCTCCAAAAAAGTGCCAGCCCATTGCCAACTAGATAGTGCCTGATATTCCAGCCCCTCTACAGCTACCAATGACACAGATCACCTGGCCAGTCAACTACTGCCCTCGGGTCAGCAATCAGCGCTACACCATCAGGATATCCAAACAGCTATCCTCAATCCTGCTGTCCAGCAGCCCATAATGCAACAGCCACTGAGCCAGCCTCCCAGGCACGATACTGTTGTACCTCAGTCAACAATACATCAGACAATGATTCAGAGGGCTAGCCTTTATCCGGCACAGCACCAGGCTGACACGCTACACCAACCAATTCAGCCTGCCCTACGTCAACCTATCCCGAAAGCCCGCTATTCAGTCATCCAACAGCCGCCTATGCAACAGGTTGACCCAGACGGAGCCCAGCAACCAAACGTTCTTCACCCTGCCCTTCCTCAAGCATCAACAATCCACCCAACAGGGGTCCAGCCTGTCCCTTAAGACCATCATGCATACCACCAAGCTGCAGAACCCTCTACAGCACCTATGCCCTCCACCTCCAATGCAGATGTGCTGGCCAGGATGTCAGCATTCATGGAGCGTATGGAGCAGCGCGACAGACAAAAAAAGAGGAAAACGCAGCGCCAAAGGGATGACTCTCCAACCAGCTCGTCTAGCAGAAGCTCCTCCACTAGCTCCAGCTCCTCCAGCTCTGGTTCCACCTCTGGGAGCAGCACCTCGTCAAGCAGATCGAGATCCTCTCCTGCTATCAGGTCAAGGCACAAAAGGCGCACAAAAGGCGCACCAAAGCCAAGAAAAAGTCCAAAAGGAGGCGCGGTCACTCAGGCGAGGGTGGTGAGTCCTCCTCGGGAGATTGGGGGAAAGATTGGCTGGGTGGTGCCATGGTGCCAGGGCTGCCAGCTTGGGCCATCAAATGCAGGGCCAGATGCCCAGGGCTGGAAGGGGTGTGGGTTGATGTACAGGCCCCTTCTTTCCCCAGGTTCACCCAGGATGAGAACCCCCCTGGGCTCCATTTGCCCAAGAGCACCAGGAAAAAGATTTTAAGGGGCAAATTTGTAGATGTTTGTTCCCTCCTCCAGCCCCTGGACGAGTCTAGTCATTCCACTTCCAAGAAGGATGCTACAAAGGACCACGGAGCTCACCAAATAGAGCGTTCCTTCATTAATTAGTCTGAGGATTTTTCTATCTTTTTGGGGGTGGTATCTATGGCTTACCCTGAGAGGGCTTGGCACCTGGCCAACCACATGGCAAATGTACACAAGGCGCGAGCAATTGCAGGCGATGCAGCCGCCATTGCCTATGACACCGCATTCCGCAAACGTGCCTCTCAGAGCTCCCTCGACCGATGGGATCTCATTAATAGTGACATCTGGTTGCACATCCGGGGACGGCCAACCAAACGGAACAAAATAAACTGGCTTCTTCAACAGGCAAAGATGTTAAAAATCATATAGGAGAAAAAATGAATGAATAAAATATGATAGTGTTCGTCGCAGGCCTGCATTTTGCTGAGGTTTTTCTGTCAAGATGGTGTGGAGGAATATCTCAGAAGCAGGCCCCTTCTTCTTCTGGCCATGTGACTGGGGAAAAATATGCTAACAGCCACGAGATAAAATTTGAATTGTGTTAGCAATAAAAAATATACTTCCTCTGACTTCTCCTTCAATCTTTGATTACATACACATAGCCCTGCAGCTCTTCATGAGTTGCCACTCCATGATGTTGCTAAAATAAGATGTTTTTCTCAACAGGAGAAAATGAAGCTCTGACCTTTATTTATGAGCTCCCAATTCCCTAAACAATCAGACTGCAGTCGGAAAAGAGCAGTATTGACGAAGGTTTGATTTCTATTTTCGCCACTTCTTCTCCTTGCTGACATCAGGTTGGAATTACAAGGTCATGATGAGGCCCCTTGGGATGCCAAAAGCTACCGTTATCTGTCATGCCTTTTGGCATTTCTCTAGATACTCATTTGATCTTTTCCCTCATTATATTTGATCTGAGTGAGCTTAAAGGGTAAGGTAAAGGTATTCTCTGTTGACAAGGTTGTGAAGCCATGTCTGACCATAGGTGATGGTGCACATCTTGTTACTAAGCCGAATAGTCCGCATTGTCAGACAGACTCTTCAGAATGAACCCCAATTTGCAAAAGAAATAACATTTCCTTGGCATATACAGTGCACCCTTGGCTTACGCGGGGATCTGTTCCGGACTCTCCTGTGTAAGCCAAAAAAGTGTATGCTCGAGCCCCATTCACTCAAATGGGGCTCGTGCACACGGCAGTGGTGTGGCGGTGCAGTGGTGCGCGTGCGCCCGAGGCACGCACCCCATTAATTCAACTGGGACACAATGCAACACATGCTCCTGCGTGGCTCTGCGCTGGTTTAAGCGTACAGTACTGTAATAATATATTTCATAAGGAAATAAAATCATAAGAAATGATTATAAGAGAAACATGGACTGTAAACTGAAAATGGGGGCAAAGGGAGATTCAAATTGATAAAGGCTTGTTGATAAAGTTTAAATTTTATAAGACATTCCAACAAGAATGCTCCAGAAGAGAAGAAATTACAATTATTTGATCTTAAAATTTAAAAATAAAAGGCTTACCTATAGGTGGGTTACTACGTTACTACGCAAGATGGGGAAAAATTAGCAAAGTCTAAGGAGATACTGAATTATGAAAATTTACAAAATGGGACAAAAATTGTTTTTGTAAGAAGCAAGCACAAAGAAGATTTTCTTCATATAGTACAATGCAGGTGAAGAAAAAGTGGAGAGAAAAGAAATACAGAAATTAAATTAACATTCACAAGATAGTATTTTTGAACATGCTAATACGACAGGGAAGTGGCTCACTCATCAGTTCTGAAAAAGAAAAAAGGCAGGCCATGAACACATTCACCATTTCAATGACATCCACTCCTAAAAATGTTAGGAAACGTGAGGTTGAAGTTGTAAGCAGTGGAAGTAGGGTATCCCAATTCATTTTGTCTAATAACGTGTTCCTTTCTCAGATAATTCATATTCCAATTGCTTTTGCATGCATATTGCAGCAAGTATTAAAGCTGTCCAGCCAAAATGTCAGAGAGGCAGAAAAAAATAACACAACAGCAAACTTTGCCTTTATCCAATGATTTCAAAGTAGCTGATAGTTAGTTATACAGAGACCTTTGAAGGTCACTGTATAAAATAAAGAGAAGGCCCTTCAATCATGACGCACTAGATTGTGTTTGCATTCAGCCCACTCCCCTCTTTCACAACTCCAAACAGATTGTTTTTCTGCTGGAGGATCTTAGGATTCTTTGTTTGCACATTAGTTCATTGATCATAATGAAATATGGCAAAACATCAACTGAATGCTTCCATGAGCAGTTAAATAAAAGTCTGCTTCAGCTTCCATTTAGAGGGCATTTGTCACCAAGATAATTTAACAAAGAGCTACAGTCCACATTTCCTTTTCTGCAGCTAGTAAGACGAGGAGGGTGGGCTTGAAACCCACATAAAACTTTACATTGGAAACAGTACCATCTCTGTCACATTTATTCTGAAACACTTTTGAGAGATGTTAAAACTCGACTCTCTTTTTCTTTTAAAAATATTGCTCTTTTTAAAAATTTTTTACAATGAACAATCTAATTTACAAGTAAAGTAATAGCCATTAGGAAAATAAAAAGACAGTAAAAAAAGAGAAAGAGAAAGAAAAAGAAAAAGAGAAACTAAAGGAAAGGAAAGGTATGGAAAGGGGTTATATAACTAATATATGATAGGACTCTGATATGCACATATACCAATCCATAGAAATTAAAAGGGAAAGAAAATAAAAAATTACCATTACAGCACTATAGAAGCAGCTAAATCAATGGTTCTCAACCTTTTTTCACTTGCAAACCACTTGACAACTATTTTCTTTTTTTTTTAAATAATAATAATAATAAAACATATGAAGCTTATTAAAATGGGACTGTGGAACATGACATGCTCGTAATATGTACATTTCTATATATACAGAAGCACTCACAGATGCATTAGATAATACTAAGCCGTAAAACACAAGGCCAAAATGTTTGGGTATTCAAAATATAAAAGATAAGGCTGTTCATTTAGTTTGGGTCATAATCTTACGTGTTTTAACAGCAGAGAAAAGGAACTTTGCCACTACTTCCATTTTGCTAATTTCAATAATTTGTACGCTTCATATCAGCAAAGAGTTTGTCATTAATATTGTTACTCTTATTCCAGATTTATATGTTGAAACTGCAAATATCTATCCCAATAATGGGATTAAACAGCATTGGAATTATAAATTGAACAGAACATACAAAAAAATACATTCATCACTGCTTCTTGTTTGTCATAAACCCATGTAGCGCACTGTGAAAAATTCTTCCTGAAGCCCACCTTCTCTAAAACTGCAAATAAAAATGGCCAGTTAACATTATTAAATGCTTTTTCAGCTAGAAAATTTAAGGCTGGTTTTCTTTCTCACTATGTCACTTAATATTCCAGTGCAGCCAAAACACATCAGACATTTTCTCTCAAACATCTCTTGGTCTACATGTTTTATTGTCATTAAAACACTTTTTTCTCAATCTCTCTACCAATATGGCAGAAAATATCTTATAGTCTTTACTTAATTAAAAAAAAATGTCCCACCTCAACATTAGCAAGAACTTCCTGACAGTAAGAGCTATTTGTGGAAAACACTGCCTTGGAGTGTGGCATAGTCTCGTCCTTTGGAGGCTGGATGGCCATCTGTCAGGGCTGCTTTGACAGTGTATTCCTGCATTGCAGGGGGTTGAACTTGATGGTCTCTCCCATCTCCAAGAATTTATGGTTCTATGGTATGGGAGAGCAACAGGGGCCTTGGAGTTACCACAATGCACAGTCTGCGTCCCTTTGCCATACTTTCAGCTCTTTTGAAATGTTTTTCCATGTGTGTTTGAATTATCTAATAATATTGCTGAATGTTCATCAATTAGCATTTTGCAAACGTCCCTTTCTGTTAAATAATTTATTATAATATATGATCACCGTCAAATGGCTGACGATGAAGGCACTTTAGGGAAAGGACTAGCTGGAGGACTTTGTTCAATTTATTTGGGTACCTTTTCTACTGAGATACAAAACATAGCATGAGAAACTGACTTCATCAAACCATCACAACATAAAATCAGCTAGTTATTTTGTTGTTCCCATGGCAACTCAAAAGCAAGAGCATTATTAGCTGTATGCATATTTTTCCTTTTAAATGATTTTCCCTCCAGTCTGTCAGCCTTTTCTTGCAACACTAAATGCTTTCCCTGAATTTCAAATGATTTTGGAAGTATTCTCCAACCATGTCTGGTTCTAAATTAATGCCATATATCACTGTATTGGCACTTAGCAGCATGTTCTTCATCGGATCGATTTTGCCCTTGCTAGATGGAAGGGTTTTGTAGCTAGTCAGTAAGAACAAGCCTATATTTGAAACTGTGATTGTCCAAAAACAAAAAGGTAGGCTATACATACTGTGATCTGGCCTTTGTGGTCTTTTCCTACTCTGTGTTACTGTACTTTCACACTGAAAATATACACATGTAGTCACACTATGGTTTACCTACACCATAATTCTGCTGTCACTATGCAACATGTTTTTGTTTATTGTCCTGTTGTGTAGTGGAGAGTGCACAACTGCTGTGTCTACAATATCAAGGGGGTTGGGCTGGATGGCCCTTGTGGTATCTTCCATTCTATGCCCTGCAACAGCTGGGACTTTAAGGTGCCCTCGTCTCATGCAACGATTTCCTGGTGGGTGCCCACATGCCCGGCAGCCCTTGCACATGACGAGGGTGCAGCTGTGGCGTGCCCACCAGACACGGCGCGTAACAGTGACATTGCAGCTGCGCCGCCATCAAATTGCAAGAAATGAAAGAAATGGACAGATTAACAAAATTGCTACATAATAGACCTGTAAATGAATGGAAAAGTGAATGGTTCCCTGTAATATCGCTCTGGGAAAGAACATTAGATATAGAGAAAGATATGTGGTTATGAAATAGGAGACACTAATTATATATATATATACATGAGTGATAGTCAGAATCAACTATGTTAATCAGTAAATTTGGAATGATGTAAATTCAAGCAATGGAAAACCAAAATAAAGCTTGGAAATTAAAAAAAAAATTTTAGAAATGGCTGCTATTTGGGCTGCGTTGCACTATGTGATGTGAATGTTGCTTTAAAATGCCTCAAGGAGCCCACAACTAACCATATTACTTTGTTTCATTAGCTCTACTGTAATTTAGCAGTTATGCAGTCGCCATCTAGTTACGATTCCACAGTCCTATAGTTGCAATATTTTGCCCTGGAATGAACCACATTCACTTTTGCAATGAAAGTCAAATGGGGAAATAATTCCCTATTCTCATGCATACTCATGCTTTCTTGAGCAGTACCAGGGAGTTCGGATATTACTGTGCTGTTAGATAGACTTAAAATCATTAAAGTGTTGCTTCTATGCATCGTTATTTTAAAAGACGGAGAAGGAAATGTCCTACTTATGTCAGCCTCTGATGTGACACTCTTCAGATGAGTTGTTGTCGTACAATGCCCCTCATTTTTATTGCCATCACTTTAGGCACATGATGAGACTTAAACTCCTAAATGTGGAAGGCACCAGATTGGGTTTGCACCAAATAGGTGTTTGGAAGGGTTTTAACTAATTTTTAGATATGTATTTAAAGTGCTTTTATCCATTGTGTATTGCCTTGAGGACCTTGGTGAGTTGAGAGATAATGCATGCCTTAAATAAATAATTAGGAGGAAACATCAAGAGCCAGTGGAAGAGCATAATTTGTCTACCTTGCTCTTTTGCACAAATGCTGGTGCCGAGTAACCAATTACTCACAAAGAGTGCTGGTATCTCAGGTGGAGGCCAAGCATCTATTCCCTTGGCTGCTCACTTTTCACCTCTGATTCTGCAAAGTCACAGCTGTCAGGTGACAGAAAACTGGGTGACATCCCAAGAGGAGAAAGGACTCAAAAATCCCCAAAGGGGAACTGTATCTAAGAGAGTGAGCTGAATGTGCAGTGTGGTGGTGTTTGTATATAGGAGTCTGACGAAGTCCTTTCATAGTACATATTGGAACCAAAGACTAAAGTTTTCTTTGTGAGAACTCAGCAGTTCAGCAGTTGTTTATCCATCTGGAAGCTTCTGTACGGAATGATTTTTCCTTTGCAGTCTGCACAAAGCTACATAGTAGAGACCTTCTAGTGGTATTCCTGTTCTATGTGCACGTCTTCTGCCTGTTTGCATGTTTACTCCTAATTCTACATGTCCCAACAGGGAGGGCATGGAGGAGGAAGGAAAGAAGGAAAGAAGGAAGGAAGGACGGAAGGGGAAACGGGAACCAGCATGCGGCGGAGGCATACTTCAGCGGTCACTTCTGCTGTTTACCTTCCCACTGGAGTGGTACCTGTTTATCTTCTTGCATTTACAGGCTTAAGAATTTAAGAGCTTGGCAGAAAGCTCCAGGATATTCATGCAAACGATAGCAACCTCTTTTTCTCAATGCTGGTCAATTGCCATCTTTGACTGGTACTTGCCAAATTGTATCACATTTCCCAAGAATGAGGTACTAACAGCACACATTGGACCCTGAATTTTAAAAAAATACCAAAACTTGTGCTCCAGGAAGAGCAGTCCACTGATGACTGAGAATTATGGGGATGGAACACTTGGGGAAATGGGAATGAAATGGAGAATTCTGGAAAAGCCTGGAACCCTGAATGAGGAGTCATTCCCAGCATCATTTTGTTTTGTCTGACTAACATTTTTAGAATTTATTCCTCAAAGGCAAAATTTCAGGGAAAACAGGGTCAATTTTTCACCAGGGGATAGTTCCCAGAAAATCAGGATAGCCAGACAGCATAAACAATGTCCAGATCCAAAGAACTGTACAAATAGTTATGTTTACTCAGGAGATCTTTGGGATAGCATTTTTGCAAACAGCAAGCTTTCAATACTTAAAAGCAAATGGCTCTCAAACCCATTCTGGGATATAGCAGGGGGAGTTTCTGTTCAAAGAGAAAGATCCAGACATCTCAGTGGGCATGCCCAAGTCCTTATGCCTAAAGCATTACCTTGGATCCCCAGCCTGAGATTACAAAAGCCAAAACTCCTAAAGAAGCACAGCATCAAGTCTTACAGGAGCAGGCCAGGGTTCAGTTGCTAGGAAACCATTGGCCATGTACTCCAACTGTTTCCTGAATTGCTCATGGCCAGACAGGTAGGATGTGGGAGCACTGTACTTCTATTTAAATTTTTATTTTGATAGCAATCTACATGAGGTCCATGTGCAGGAAGTGCAGATGAAGTAGTCTTCTATATGAAGGTTATAGCAATTCAAAGAAAAAGTAATTTGATAACCCACCCTACCATTTGAGAACCATTGCCTTAAATGCATAAAGCAGGGAGGAAATTATGATCGTGATATAGTATCACAGTCATGACACTAAGTATCAGTAGTGTAATGATCATGAGTATCAGTTGTGAATACAGAACAGTTACAGAAGAGTGTATCAAGTTAACTATTCCATATTCATGATCACTACTTAGTCACAACTGTGACACTGTTTCCATAAGTCCCCCACTTACTTTATTGGACACCAGTTGCATAGGGAGAAAAAGGTCCATTCTGCCAGTACAGTAATTGGAACATGGATGAATTATGTTTCCATCAGGTTTAACAGACTATGGCGCTTTACAGACCGCCCAGAAGAGTCAGTCTGCCATCACTGACGCTGCCACCATTTGCAGCGTGGAGAAGACCCAGCGTCCAAACCGCGAGGCTCCTCTGCACTGCAAATAAGAAGCGCCAAAATTGTAGAGTAATTGGAAGAAGGAAAAAGGGGGAGATGTACCTCTCTAGTGCAACAGAAAGTCGGCAGATCAGAAAGTTGGCAGTTTGAGGACCGAGTGCTGCATCATGGGGTAAGTTTCTGTCACTAGTCCCAGCTTCTGTCAGCCTAGGAGTTCGAAAGAATTCAAATGCAAATAGATAAATAGGTAGCACTTTGTGATCCAAGGTTCTTTCTCCCATGGTTTCATAACACCATTATTTTGGTCAGTACCACCAGAAAAAAGAATGGGTGGGAGGTTGTAGAAAAATATATCTTTAAGCCTTGTCCTAAATGTTTGATGGTTTCTGAAACACAAGAAATTGTATGCTTATTGTATCATATTAATATTGTATCATATTAATATTTTCCTCCAAAACATTTTTTCCCTCTGAGGTCCTATTAATTTTGACTGTTAACTCCGGGGTGAAGAAGACTGAGACAAAAGGGAGTGCTTTTTAAGCCAACTTCGTGCCAACTTAGGCAGCCTCAGAGCAATATCCAGGAGTTTTAGGGGCATGCACCGTTTGGATGCCATGCCCCCAAAGTGCCCAGAAGGTGTTTTATTTGGCCCATGTGTTTCTGTTGGGTTATTGCCTTTCTAGTAATGCATGTCTATGGTTTGCCTGCTAAGATTTTCTATTAATGCATGTCTATGGTTTTATTGCCCCCTACTAATAATTACCCCTCCTCATTTCCTGTTTACCATGAGGACACCTAATTTTCTTTGTCTTGGGTGACGAAGCAGCATAGATGAGACCCCATTACTAAACTTGCTTACCAACTAATCAGCATGCCTATGCCCGGAGCTGAGAAGATGCTGGGACAGCATCTTTCCTGATATGCATGTTTTCTACCTCATTTTTTTTAAAACATGAAGCTAGACCTGTGTATCTCTTCATACACATGATTTTGTAAGTAAACTTATTTTCTTTTTAACTTTTAACCAAGTGAGTGTGTGTTTTTTATTGGGGACACGAGGCTGGGAGAGGAGTGAGCTAGATAAGGTTTTTATTCCTGCTTGCTCCATCATCATTTTTCTGCCGTGTAAGCTCTGCTAGTGAGATTAAACATTCTTGCTTACTTTCTGAGTTTCTAACGATCCTCAAGAAAGAACTACACTTCCCAACAGTTTCAGGCCTCAGTAAGTGAGTCCATTTCCAATATATCTCACTATAGCATACCCTCACCAATTATTCATTCCCCTTCTTCTATAATCTCCAACTCTGTGTCCCACGTAACCCAAATTATTAATTACTTCAAGGGTGTTAGATATGAATGAAGTCTACTGTAGAGTAGTCCTAGTTCAATTCCAACACCACCTAAATCTTTTCAGATCAACCTAACCCAATTCAGTGTCATCAAATAAACATGGTGGTGCTAAGATTCAGTGGTGTTTAAAGCATCAAACAGCAGTGGTCAGTGTCTTTTTAAAACCAGGGTTGGCAAACAGTCTTGTTTGTTGCTGTAACATATCACAAATGTAGAGGCAGATGCAAAACAAGGAATGGCAATGGGTAAAAGATAAAAACTTGCTAGGTGTGGTGCAGTGGTCTGAGTGCTGCATGAGGATACGTTTAGGCCAGGGTTCATATTTCCACTCAACCATGAAATCTCACCTTGGACAAGTCACACCCTCTCAGCCTGTAATGATCATAAATCAGACTCGAGGGCACACACAACAGCAAGGTGCTTCCAAAATGAAATAACAGCTTATGCCCCCCATCACCACATGGGCCTTCCCATAAGACCATTAAGTCTAGGTTCAACACTGCTTAGATGTACTGGTTCAAACCTGCTGTTGCACTTCTCTGTCCCTATGTGCAAAACCATCCCTGGCTGCAAATACATGGAAAACAATGAATACCAACAGCCAACAGCTGGAAGGGGAAGGGGAGATACAGTGCGCCCTTGGGTTATGTGGGGAATCTGTTTCGGACACCCCCGCATAAGCCAAATACTGCACATGCTCGTCCCATTCAAGTGTGGCAGCGCTGTGGTATACGCATGCCATGGGTGCACGCCCCATTCATCCAAATGGGATGCGCCATCCTTTGTGCCCCACATGCTCCCACTGTATTCATTGTCTTGGGGGGAGGGCACCTGGTTTCATTATTTTCTTTAGAGATTTCCAAATTGTCTAAATTTAGAGATTAACCAGATCCAGAAGCGGAAAGAGCAGTGTTTCTGCAGAGTTCATACCTTTCACCAGCAAATCCCTGACTTGGCAAACCTAGGCTACTAACCACCACTAAACTATCAGTGGGTCCACTGAGCACCGCAAGGGAAACTTTAAAACACATCCAAGAATGGAGTTTTACATTTATTCAATGTATTCTAAAACTTTGCTACAAAGTAAACAGTTACATATGTTTTAATGAAATACTATATGTTATTACTTGTAATTGCTGGTTTTAACTAGTCATTATTTATTATTAAGAAACATCCAATTACTAGTAAATAAATGGCTGGTAAATGGCATGTCTCCATGATGCTCACAAACTGTAATTAAACTTCTATGTTTACTTTCCCCTTAGGCCAATGGCTCATCCTGGGGAGAAGGGACCCGTGTAGTGCCACAAGGTTCTGTTGTGGGGCCAGTGCTATTAGTGATATAGATGATGGAATGGAGGGCATGCTTATCAAATTTGCAGATGACATTAAAGTAGATGGTTTAGCTAATACCCCATAGAATAGGATCAGAATTCAACATTCTGGCGCCTGGGCAGCACCGGAGAGTTGCACGCATGGGGATGCTCAGCCCTCACTCCATCCACAGACCAGCACTTTTCACTCGTCTGTACCGAGCCATAGAAAATGGAAGCAGAAAACAGATGTAACAAGATACTTGTAAAATAATCATATGTTGACTACTTTTTATGTAACTTGCATTAATTTAATAAACTAATTTAAAAAATGGTTGAAGGTATAATCACGGCTTCAGAAAAAGGGGATGGCTCCATTTTGTGTTGTGATTTGACCTCCTGGCTGCCCCTTTCCCAGTGGTACAGTATCTGCACACTATGTTTGTTTAAAACATTTCCTGTGTAATTTTTACCATGTGACAGTCTTCAAATTAGGGAGGTAATATGTATAGCATGAGAGGTACTGACGTGGAAATACTGTACTATTAATGATGCATGAAAAGGTAAGGTTGTTGGGAGGAAGAGTAAGTAGTTTGGGGTAATTACTGGGTCAGAGAGCCAGACCCAAGTGTGACTTACCTGAGATGCAACAATAGGCTAAGGACAGGAAGAATGTGACAGTTTGGAGGAATGACAGAGCCTCTCAAAAGCTGTCAAACCATTGGTTGCATATTAATGTTTATAATAAGTCACAGAGCAAAGCTACTGCAACACTCCCGACTTAATTTCTTAAAGTAAGCAGTTGTGAGCACCCAAGTCAATTTTTGAATATATGTTAATGAATATTCCAAGCACAGCTATGGAGCAGAAAAGATTACAAGAGAAGATGATGATTTGAGAATAAATGCCTGGTGTTTCTGGGCTGCCTGCTTCTCATACAAAGATAGACCATTCGTCTTTGTAGCCTAGGATTGTCCCCAGCTGCCCAGAGTCCATGCATTAGAGGAACAATAGATATCTCTGCCCTGCCCTCCATCTGTCAACATCACAACCTCAATAATTTTGTAGGGTTTTCCAAGGCAAGGAATACTCAGCAGGAATGAACTCTTCTAGAACACAGCCTCATAGCTCGAAAAACCCACAAATAACTATGGATGCTGGCCTTGAAAGCCTTTGACTGCACTCAGAGATAGTCTTGCCAGGTCTTTCCTCTGAAATATCCCCTACAACCTAATATTCATTAGTAATATCTCATCCAGGTACTAACCAGGGCTGTCCTTGCCTAGTTTCCAAGATAGACAGGATCTGGTTACTATATATCGCAAACCAGTGCCTGTCATAACTCATTCTCAAGAGTCCAGTAATTTAGATAGAGAGGAGGCGGCAGAGGCGGCAGATTGTCAGGAATCAGCAGCTCCTGATAACAAGGGTCTTTCTGAGGCAGGGGCTGAGGCGGGGGGGGGGAATCCTACTCCTTAGTAGGAGGCTACAGTTGCTGAAGACTGATTGCCATCATTCATGAAGAGGGAAAGAGACACATTGTGTCATTCCTAGCATATGTTAAGTAGAAGAGGCTGGCCTAATTAGGCACCTGGTGTTTTGGAGACAGTTGCTCATAAATCTCCCAGCAGCTCCCTAGTATCTCTGTTACTCACAACTGTCTTGTGTGGCTGACTGAAAGTACTCTTGGCATATAATAATAATAATAATAATAATAATAATAATAATAATAATAATAATAATACGTTTTATTTATAGACCGCTATTCCGCAATGATCATAGCGGTGTACAGTAAAAATTGAATAAAATACAAATACAAGGTGACAGTTAAAGGAGGGAGAAGTCTCGTCCTTCAGGCAGTCCCTGATGTTGGTGAGTCTGCCTGATCGCTCCCTCTGAGGCCAAGATGACTGGCTACACTTTTTTGACTCCGTTGGAATAGCGGTTTATAAATAAAACATATTATTATTATTATTATTATTATTATTATTATTATATCAGACTTGACTTGGAATAAAATTCGGCATACTGAAGAATGGTAGTAAACTCGGTTATCTGCAAGTGAACAGGGGAAAGGGATACTGTTTGTATGCATACATACCCAAGGCATGTCCCACAGCCAGAAAAATATGGTGCATTATTTCTCTTAATTCTTTAGTTCCTCTTGTTCGATTGCTGTCCTTACAGTTTCAAAACAAGTGCTGCAGAATTCTTCTTTGAATACTAAAGCAATTTTGATCTGTGCCTATTCGATCCAACCTATGCCTTGCGATTAATTAGCAGGGAGGATATTTATGGAGAAAGGCAAAAAGCATGCTGTTCATGAATAGTTTGCCATGGTAGAAATTTCACACACAGTAAATCACTAATGAAAATATAATTTCCCTGCTGAGCTTATCTGAGTCTCTATTAATCTTGCTGTTTCCACTAGAAACAGAATTACTGTTAGATGTGGTAAGGGAACCTTGAGTTTTTAAAATTGACATCCTTGATATTTTAGGTAGAGACTATCCCAAAACCGATCTGTGAAGCTTGTTTCATGAAACCCGAGTTGGACATATTGGCAATATGCTCATCTCTGGTCCCCATCATGTCTAACAGAGGGAGCCATCAGGCAGACCCAGCAACATCGGGGACTGCCTGAGAGCTGGTGGAGGACTACTTCTGCCGCTGCCCCCCCCATGTCACCTGGGAAGAAGCTACCCAGAACAGCGGAGGACTATCTTGCCGCTGTGGTGGCTTTTTACCAGGGGGGAGGGGTCAGTGAGAGAGGGGTGTTTTTATGAATTCTTAATTGTTTTATTGATATTTGCTGTGAACCGCCCTGATCTATGGAAAGGCGGTATAAAAATAATAAATTTATTTATTATTTATTTAACAGATTTCTCACTTGTCTGTATATGCTGTTATTATTATGATTTTAATGTATATGCCACTATCTATATATTCTGCTTTACGAACTGCGAGGTATATCCAAAATCCAAATTTCTGCTTTTCCTGTCCAAACTAGCAGTGACTAGAGGTTCACATCTAATTCGAAACAGAAGCAACAAATAGTCTCCCTGCTCTCTTTCTTTCCAATTTTAAATTTATAGAAGACAACCGAGGAAGACATGAGAAACAGCAGAGGAAAAAAGGGGAAAGGATCTATATTTGACTCGCACATAATTCAGAACAAGTGTGGTGCAGTCATTTGAACACTTGACTATGTCTTTGAAGATCAGGTTTCGAATCCTTCCTCAGCCATGGAAGCCCACTGGCATCTTAGGCAGTCACGTTCTCTCAGAGGAGGCAAAGGCAAATCCCCCTCTCTGAACAAATCTTGCAACAACAACAAAAAAATCCCATGCCTTGTGGTTGCCATAAGTTGAAAATGACTTGAACGTTGGTTCAAGACAACAAACAGGGCAGGACTGGGCAAATTAATGCCTTCCGTCCAACAAAATGAAATATGAGAAATGGTGGGAGTTACAGTCTAAAACACCTGGAGGGCACCAGTTTGCCTACTTCTGGAACAGGCCAAAGGGTCCTGAAAGCAATCTCAAAGGTTGTTTTGACATTGGGCTTCTGAAAAGGAAAGCGGAAATGTTTGGGGAGATGGTACAAAGCAAAACGTATAGCAACAGAGAAAGGATGGAATGGTTTAGGGGCTCAAGAAACCTAGGTGCGGTACAAACTGCTTGCAAAAGGTGGGCTGAAGATGCCTCTCTTTGCTGCACAGTGTTCCTACAGCAAGCAAATGTGACAGTACTGCTGCATAGCAAAAAAAGGAGCGCACAGAAGCAGCTCCAGTTTGCTGCGCAGCTGCAACACCACAAGCGCCATAGGATGGCGCGAGGACATCACAACTGTGCAGCGCCATTTGCGATGAAGGGGTTAAATGAGGTCATCATGTGCTCAGAGCAATAAAAGAGACAAGTTGTTTTGGTACTAAGTACTAGATAGAAAAGAGGGAATCAGAAAGAGTTTTTCGAGAGTTTTCTCAATATTCTTCAATGTTTTTCTCCTAAAATTACCTGAATTGATTCTAGGTTTGGAGCATTGTGGGAGACAGACGGACAAAACAGATGTTGCCATTTACAGTAGTATCAGCAGCAGCAACAACAGCAATGAAACTGTTGGGATGAAAGATGCTTTGCTACTGCCATGACTAAAATAAATACTGCCCTAAAAGAACATCCCTGATCCCTGAAGAAAATTGTGAACCCATCTACTCAATTTCTCAGTCTTTGAGACTTTTTGGACACAGCTCTGTTTGAACTGCTAGTGTGTTTGAGGGGTTAAAGGGAGACGGCAACAATCCCTGTAGCAAGCAGCTTGAAACAGCAGGTGTTTATATCGCAAATGTGGAACCTTTTGTTGTCTGTTTGTACTGACACAGGTCTCTTCCCTCAAATGCCAATCACCTTGTTTTCAGGTTCCCCCAAATGCCCCTGAATCAGGTGGGCTAACCTGTTGATGGTGTTTCTATGGAAGCAATTATAGGAAGACAGATTATAGCATTTAGACGCGAAATAGATGACCTTTACCTGATTTATGATCTGTATTCTTTTTTCACCATAATATAATTTATAACATTGCCAACCAGCCACCTCTAACTTACAGGATAACAGAAGAGCAGGAAAGAGAGCAAGATTTCGTCACACCTAATAGATATTTTCCAGAATGAAGTTGATTCTCTCAAATTAATTCGTCAGGCTGCCTGCACTGGCGCACTGTCTTATTGTGGTGGAAGGACCCTATCCCACAGCAAGCACTGAAGTAAGACAAGAGAGATTTATATGTGTGAAAGGGATCTGGGAGTCCAAAGAAACTACAAATTAAGCATGAGTCAACAGTGCAATGCAGCAGCTAACAATGCGATTTTAGGCTGCATCAATAGAAGTATAGTGTCTAGATTCAGGGACGTAATAGTGCCACTCTATTCTGCTCTGGTCAGGCCCCACCTGGTATACTGTGTCTAGTTCTGAGCACCACAATTCAAAAAGGACATTGAGAAACTGGAGTGTGTCCAAAGGAGGGCGATTAAAATGGTGAAGGGTCTGGAAACCATGCCCTATGAGGAACGACTTAGGGAGCTGGGCTGTTTAGCCTGGAGAAGAGAAGGTGATATGACAGCTCTGTTTAAATATTTGGATGTCCTCCTCCACCTGCTAAGAAGACAAGGCCTTCTCCTGACCACCATCTTGAGGGGGAGAGAAGCAGGCCAGCAACGACAGGCCTCTGCCTGCTAAGAAGACAAGGCCTCCTCCCGACCGCCATCTTGCTTGTCTTTATTGCACATTGTTGATTTTTATTGGGTTTTGTGAATTGTTTTTATGATGTGTTAATTTTTGTGAACCGCTTTGATCACCTTGGAAAAGCTGTATAAAAATAAAACATATTATTATTATTATTATTATTATTATTATTATTATTATTATTTCATATTGAAGAGGGTGCAAGCTTGTTTTCTGCTGCTTCAGAGACTAGGACCCAATGAAGCAATGGATGCAAGCTCCAGGAAAAGAGATTCCACTCAACATTAGGAGGAACTTCCTGAAAGTAAGGGTTGTTCGACAGTGGAACATACTCCTTCCTCGGAGTGCAGTGGAGTCTCTTTCCTTAGCAGTCTAAGTAGAGGCTGGATGGCCATCTGTTGGGGATGTTTGATTGAAAGTTCCTGCATGGCAGAATGGTCTCTTCCAACTCTATGATTCTATGATTTGCCCTTTTGCCAAATGTGAATCCTATCCAGTGATATTTTTTCTTCATGATGCTATTAATGTTTGTGGATCAATCTGTCAATTTTTCACGCACAAGTGTTCTCTTCTGTATCCATGCAATGTCCCTCCCTCTACTCAAATGCTTACCTGTGGTTGTTTTGTAATCTTGACCTTTACTTCTAGTTCTTCAAGTATGAATTCCTCCAGCAACTCTTTTGTTCTTTATTCAAACACACTATAAAAGTAACTATGATACACGTGAAGGCAAAAATTGGGTGTCCATTGGGTGTCCTTGGGCAAGTCACTTGTTCTCAGCCTCAGGGAAAGGCAATGGCAAACCTCCTCTGAACAAATCTCACCAAGAAAACCCCAGTTAAGTCGGAAATTATTTAGGACTGCAATGAGTTGGGAATTATTTGAAGGCATGCAACAACAACAACAAATTAATGGAACAACAAAAACAGCACAACAACAGTAAGGGCTGTTCAACAGTGGAACACACTCTCTCAGAGAGTGGTGGGCTCCTTCCATGTAGGTCTTTAAACTGAGGTGTTTATAACACAGAAGTTTTTCCAGCTCTGATCCGAAGCCACTGTGGGTCCAATGATGCAAATTAATGTGATACTGTGATGTATTATCACATGAGATTGCTTTCTATGGGGGGTCGTTCTGAGGCATACCCACAGTGAATCCGAAGTGACTCTTCATTTTCGTGAATTCGGTAACAAGCGAATTCACAAAAATTGTTTTCAAGCTCACTTCAATTTCAATTCAAATTAGTCTGCTGTGGAATGCAACGGCTTCTGCTCTGGTACACCCAAGGTCCCACGATGCTGTGCTGCAATTTTGCCCAATTTGCTTCTGGTGTTCCTTCAAGAACGGAGGGCACCTTTGGCTGTAGCTGACAGGGATGAAGGGAATGAGACAGGAGGCTGGGGTGGGGGAGAGATGGGAGCAAAAGAGGGGCCATCAGAGGCTGGGGGGAGCAACAAGCTCCAACCCCCAGAATTCCACAGCCTCGAGCCAAGGACCCCAAAACAAACTCCAACTCCCAGAATTCCATAGCACTGAGCCAATAAAAAAGAAAAATCCAAGGGTTTTGGCCTTGTGAACCTGGGCTGTACTCGACTAACTGCCTCTGCTAAATGATTTTTGTCTCCGAAAAGTCCTTCATGTTCCCAGCCAAAAGAAATCATAAAGTACTGCTAGTCCTGGAAGGAAATGCTATGAATGTACAAACCAAGTGACTCACTCCATTTCTTCATTCCCTGGCAAAAACAGAATGTGCTAAGGCAATCCATTCTGTCAAGCTTTGAAATGTTTAAAGAACATCACTTTTGGCTCAGAGAGCAGGTAAGGGCCCATAATTAGACCTTTCCTCCTGTGTCATTTTTAAGGCTGGAAAGAATGATGGCCAGAGAGCAAGAAAGAATAGTCTCCTTTGGATCCAAATACTACTGCATCTGGGGGTAGAGAGAACAACATTATTTTATGTGAGTGACATAAGAAATATGATTGACTACTGCCTGATTCACTGGCATGGATTAAAACAAATAGCTCTTAGAAAACCTGGGTTTGTTCAAATGTAAGAGTAGCGGGGGGAACTGTTGTTTCTTTTGCTTCATGTTGTGGTAAAGGAGAAACAGAGAAAATAGTTTGCAGCTAAAAACATTTATTTAGATCCATGCTCCCAATTGGCTCCAGTGGGTCTGACATGAGCTACCTCCCCCTTCCTCCGCTAGTTTTGGACTAGGCTTTGCTCTGATTCAAACAGCGTTTTTCTTGGTTATCTGTTTATACACAATTGAAAATGGCACTGATGGGCCTTAGATGTCTTCAAGATCATATCCCCTCTATTTCAAATACAGAGTCTTAGGCTGGCAAGTGAATAAAGTGGGAGGGGGCAGGTTCCATTAGATCTAGCTAGCATAGCCAGTGGTGGGTGTTGCAGCCCAACAAAAATTAGAGAACCACATTTCCTCACCTTGTTTTAGGGATGGTGAGCCTATGTGGCCCACTCAGTGCTCCTTTTCAAGAGGAGTGGTTGGGGGGTGGACACTGCTGACCCAAAGTCTGCCATCTGAGTTGGTTGCCTCAGTCTATCCACTGGTAAACTTGAGCCAGCATGAGAAAGAAAAGAAAGGTCATTTTGTCTTTTGCTATCCTCATTCCCACTCCTGGTGCTATTATTTCAAAGAAAATAACAACTAAAATGCAGTCACACATTTAATGTCACATCTAATTTGACCCTAATTTAGAAATGAAGCGAAATTTCTGAATTTCTGCTTCTGAGCCGTTTTTGCCTTCTCTCCTGTTCCCAACTGCTTGATGCGTCCTTCTCAACAACAGAAGTGAAGGGAGAAAGAGATGCCCTTGGAAAACTCCAAAAGTACTTAATGTGGAAGAGAAGCTGCAAGATAGGCCAATCTCCCTTAAGGGCTCTTAGTGAAATACTTGAAATCATTCATGCTTGGTTATCTCTTCAGAGGTCACCTCGGATCTTAAACAGCATTTGCTTTTGAGATTTACCTGAAGTAGTTTGGGTTTCAAATGAGAAAATGGAAGAGAGGGAGAAATCCCTGCTTTTTTGTCATTGATTTTTTTACATTAAAAAAATCACTGATAAAGTGTTGGTTTTTAAACCTCTAATCCTCTCATGCTTGACTCTTAAACTAAAATGGGAAAAAAACCTGATAATAGGGCTTGTGGTGTTTGCATGTTTGATCAGCAGCAATCTTGTTACATGCAAGCAAATGCAGTTGTACATTCACTACTGTGGATGAGACCTTTTGTTTGTAGTTACACGGATAATCTAATAATGCTTCAAGGATAGAGGAGAAGCCACCAAGGGCATGGTGGCAGGTTGGGATATGTTTGCTGTTGAGGGTCAAGCAAAAATCTTTCTGAAGCATGGGGCAGTCTTGCCACAGCTAGTGATTTGGGGATTGCGAAGTGGCAACAGCCTGCTCCAGAGTTCCTCCAAGCAAGTTGTTCAGGAGTTTGGGTTCTATCCAGATAATATAGCCAATTCCTAACATAGGCTTAGTTCCTGGATATCTCCCAAGATACCTGTATGACCTGCTTATATCCAGGTGAGTTCGGGCACAGGCTGCTGATAAAACAGGATAGAGCCACCAGCCATGTCTGACACTCAAGAGTAAAGCTCCAGACCTATGAAGGATTTATTTCTGCTAGTAGCCTGTAAAAGCTATGGCTTATCAGATGTTGTTGAACTCCAGCTCACTATGTACAGACAGCCCGTTTGAGTCTGCTTGGGGCTGGCTTGAGGGTATGGCATTTAGATGTGCCATGCCCACAATTGAGATTGAAGCCAGACTGGCGATTACACACCAGCTGGCTTATGTCCCCCTTGGGGGCATGGCATATAGATGCCACTTTCTCTAGAGCCATCTTTTTCAAAGGGATATGGGGTAAGGGATGGCTTTTTTCAGCCCTCCAAAAAGAGTGGATCTTATCCGCTTCTTTTGGGGGGTGGATTCAGGCTGGACCGGGGCCAGGTTCCTGTTAGCCCTGGCCCCGATCCAGCCTAAAAGGGGTGGCTCTAAGACCATCTGAAGTGCGTTTCAGATGTGCCAAAAGTACATTCAAGGTACGTACTAGGGTTAGGAAAGGGTGTCCTTTCCGGACGCCCTAACCCTAGTACATACCTAGTACGTACAAAATGGGCTCTGCTATTGGGACATCATGACCATGCCGCCTCCAAATGGAGTGGCACGGAAGTGACATCCTGGTGCCACGCGAGGGCGCCTGGAGCGCCCTATCTGCGGTGCCAGAAGGAGTTCCGAAACGGAGCTCCTTCCAGGTTTGTGGTGCTGGGTGCAGCCTTTACACGGCTGCGCCAGTCCCTACTGCTGTTGGGTGTCCTTGGGGCGTGAAGCCCCAAGGATGCCCCTTTCCAGGCCGCGGGGAAGCGGCCTGGAAAGCAGCAGATCAGGGCCACAGAGGCTGTCACTGTGGCAGCTGAGGCCCCAATCTGGTGGGGAAAGAGGCAGGAACAGGCCGCCCGAAAAGGGCGGTCTATAAACTGCCTGTCAATTGATTCACAAGGGCCAGTCTCTTTACTCAAAGCATATTCTTTAATCTGAGCAGTTTCTCAGAACTTGCTCCTCCTCCTGAGAAACTCCCATTGAATTGTGCCAGCTCTCCCTTTTTGCTTCTATGAAGCTCCTTGCTTGGACTTGACTGGAAACTGGTCACTGCAACTTAAGTGACCACCAAAAATACACCATGAATATTTGAGACATCTACTACAATGTCCTACTAAGTTATGACAGGCTCACTTTTTGGCTTCTAGGGAACACCCTTTCCCCTCCTGTTTGGTATCTTGAAACTGTCCCCTGGAATCTAGGCAACCACCAAAAACACTGTCAGAATTTAAAGTACTTGCCACAATATCCTAAAAAGTTAGAGCAGACTTCCTTCTGTTGCTTCTAGGAAGCTTGATTTCGGAAGTTTGATATTTCTGCTTGAAACTGGGCATTGCAACTTGAATGTCAACCAAAATCACTAATTTTTAAGATGACTATTAACAGTGGAGTTATGACTGCCTCCTGTTTTGCTTCCAGCAAGGCATCTATTTGGAATTTAAATTTTAAACTTAGCACGTCAAATCCAATGAAAACTATAAACAGTTCCTCCAAACTTGAGCAATCTAGCACAATAAGTGATAAATTATGCTCTCCCCCCCACACACATTTCCTTCATGTTTCTTTCTTGCCATACTGTGTAAAAATACACTGCTTTCTATCCTTTCAGCTTCATATACTACTTCCAGATTCTAAAAGAGAAAACCTCTCACTTTACTTTATCTAAGCCATTACTAGTTTTAATCGGACAGTGACTCTCCTAGAGCTAGATTCAGGTCTCAAGTTCAGAGCCCTACTCCTCCCCCCCCCCCAGCAACCCCAAAGATGCATGTAAATCAGAACAGTAGAAACAAATTCAGAGCTTGGAAAAATAACTTCATGGCAACACCATCCAAGATCCTGTAGCTAAAAGGTCAAAAAGTAACATTGTTGGGGTACAGACCACCAGAAAGAGGCGCCTCCCCAGCTCATCTCTTTGCTCCACAGGAGTGCCACAGCAACCAAACTGCGCAGCGCTGCTGCAGAGCAAAAAAGGAACAGCTCCTTTTTGCGGCGCCACTGTGATACTGCAAAGTGCCAGAGCTGGTGTGGTGACGTCACAGCTGAGTCTGGAAGCGGCACAAGTGCGACATCACCATTATGCTCCCCGTCTGGCGGGTGCAGTGCAGTTGTGGTGTCCTCGTCATGTGTGAGGGTTGTCAGGCATGTTGGCGCTCAGCCCACTAGGCAACCCTCGCACATGACAAGGGCGCCGCAAAGGCCCATCAGTTCCAGGCCTTTCCCAAGTTCTAAACAAACATCATGTTCTTCACATGATCTCGAGGTGTGTTTTTCGTGGGAGGAGGTTTCCGTAACACAACTAGGCGTGTACAATCAATTGTAACAGATGGAATTGCAGTGGAGAGTTGAAGAGAAATGTTAGCTGTATTATGGAATTAGCTTCACAATTGAAGTCATATTACTTTGTCATCTAAAAGGGGCTTCTCATAAGACCACTAAGCCTTCAGATTCTAAAATGGTCTTGGCTGGGGGGCGAGGCCTGAGCAATAGTCAGGTAGGAACTGCCTAAGTGTTCTGAGCTCTCAGGAATTGATAATTGCAGTTAAAAAAAATCTCTCAAAGGAGGAAATGTTGATTCTCTGAGGTGGATCCAGAATAGGAAGATAAAAGGAACACAAGAAGGTAAAAAAGATATTACTAACTCATGAAGAATGAAGAAAGAAAGTCAGAATATTTTAAGTTCCATATTGTGTGGGATGAACATCACTGGAGGAGCCTGTCTGCCATTAAAAAGACAAACAAGACAATAAAGAATTCAGCCTTGGAACTGCCTTAAATTAGGATGCTATTAACATGAATCATAGAATCATAGAGTTGGAAGACACCACTAGGGCCATCCAGTCCAACCCCCTGCCACGCAGGAATCCTAATCAAAGCATCCCTGACAGATGGCCATCCAGCCTCTGTTTAAAGACCTCCAAGGAAGGAGACTCTATCACCCGAGGGGAGTGTGTTTCACTGTCGAACAGCCTTTACTGTCAGCAGTTCTCCTAATATTGAGGTGGAATCTTTCCCTGAGCTTGCATCCATTGCTCCATTGGTCCTGTTTCTGGAGCAGCAGAAAACAAGCTTGCTCCCTCTT
Source organism: Sceloporus undulatus (assembly GCF_019175285.1). Taxonomy (NCBI): domain Eukaryota; kingdom Metazoa; phylum Chordata; class Lepidosauria; order Squamata; family Phrynosomatidae; genus Sceloporus; species Sceloporus undulatus. The sequence goes on along the minus strand of NC_056529.1, from coordinate 36,063,970 downwards.
CAATATACATCCCTTCAAATATTTAACAGGGTGATCCTATCACCTCTTAACCTTCTTTTCTCTAGGCTAAACATCCCCAGCTCCCTAAGTCGTTCCTCATAGGGCATGGTTTCCAGACCTTTCACCATTTTTGTCGCCCTCCTTTGGACACGCTCCAGTTTCTCAATGTCCTTTCTGAATTGTGCGCCCAGAACTGGACACAATATTCGAGTGGGGCCTGACCAAAGCAGAATACAGTGGCACTATTACTTCTCTTGATCTAGCACTATACTTCTATTGATGCAGCCAAAATAGCATTGGCCTTTTTAGCTGCCGCATCACACTGTTCACTCATGTTCAACTTGTGGTCTACTTGGACTCCTAGTCCCTTTCACACGTAGTTTCATTCAGCCAGGTGTCACCCATCCTATATCTGTGCATTTTATTTTTCCGCCCTAAGTGCAATACCTTACATTTCTCCGTGTTGAATTTCATTTTGTTGCTTTGGCCCAGCTTTTAGTCTATTCAGGTCATTTTGAATCTTGATCCTGTCCTCTGGGTATTAGCTTTCCTCCTAATTTGGTATCATCTGCAAATTTGATAAGTATGCTCCCAATTCTGTCATCCAGGTCATTGATAAAGATGTTGAATAGACTGGGCCCAGGACAGAGCCCTGTGGGACCCCACTGGTCACTTTTCTCCAGGATGAAAGGAGCCATTGTTGAGCACCCTTTGGGTTCGGCGGTCAACCAATTACAGATCCCTGTAACAGTTCCTTTGTCTAGCCCACATTTTACAAGCTTGTTTGCAAGAATGTCATGGGGAACCTTGTCAAAAGCCTTAGTGAAATCAAGATATACTATATCCAGCATTCCCTTCTCTACCAGCTGGTAATTTTATCAAAGAAAGAGATCAGATTTGTCTGGCATTACTTGTTTCTCTGAAACAATGCTGACTTTTGTGATTATGGCATTGCCTTCTAGATGTTCACAGACTCTTTGACTCTTTCCTGGGATTGATGTCAGACTAACTGGACGATAATTGTTGGGATCTCTTTTTTCCCCTTTTTGAAGATGGGGACAACGTTTGCCCTCCTCCAGTCTGCTGGATCTCTCCTGTTTTCCTGGAGTTTTCAAAGATTATTGCCAATGGCTCCGATATTCATTTGCCAGTTCTTTTAATACCCTTGGATGAAGTTCATCTGGTCCCGGAGACTTAAATTCATTTAGATTAATAAGGTATTCCTCTACTATCTCTTTACTTATTCTGAGCTGAAATTCCTCTATTCTGTCTCTGCTCCATTATCCTCAGGTTGAGCACCCTTTGCCTTTTTTGAGAAGACTGAGGCAAAGAAGGTGTTTAGTAATTCTGCCTTTTCTCTGTCTTCTGTTAGCATTTTGCCATCTTCTCCACACAGTGGGGCCCTACCGTTTCCTTCTTCTTCCTTTTGCTGCGGACATATCCAAAAAGCCCTCCTTTTATTGTTCTTAACCTCTCTAGCAGCCTGAGTTCATTCTGCGCTTTAGCTTTTTTGACTTTACCCCTGCATATACCTGCTATTTCTTTGAATTCCTTTTTTGTGATTTCCCCCTTTTTCTATTTCTTATACGTGTTCCGTTTCAAAATCAGCTAAGTTGAAAGTTCCTTAGCATCTCATCCTGGTTTCTTGAGACACCTCCCGTTTTCTTTCTCACTGGAACTGTTTGAAATTGTGCCTTCAGTATCTCCCTTTTGAGAAAGTCCCCTCCGTCCTGAACTCCTTTATCTTTTAGTATTTCTGACCATGGAATCACCCTCAATACTTCTCTAAGTTTACTGAATCTGCTCTCCTAAAGTCTAGGCTTCTCCTTTCCACTGTATTACAAACTCCAGGAGAACACAAATATTTTAAATGGGCAGTAGCTTGCTTGAATGGGAGGGGGGGAAAAAAGCACTGTTAACTGTTTTAAAAATTGCTAAACTGGGAGATGGAGCAGACGGATAATGCCAACATCTATGTCAGAGGCGGGGGGATTTGGAAAAGAAATGTAAGACGACTGGAGGGTAAACATTCTGACAGAGCTTTGGAAGACTTTTTAGATCAGAACAAACAGAATGTTAAGAAGCCCCCCTCCCCCAAATGGCTACCCCTTTAAATGTCTACACGTGTATACCCCCAATGAAGCAAGGAGAAGAAGAAGGTGAGAAAAAAGAACGAGGTGAAGTGGGGAGAAAAATAAAGGGTTTAAAAATTCAATTATATTGTAAATAAATCATCACGTACATAGTAAAGCTGGAATAACAAATGACAATATAAAGTAACATGAGGTACAAGACAAGGATGTCTACTTTCACCAATATTTTTGAAATGATGATCGAAATGCTAGCAATGTTTAAGGAAGGATGAAAAGCTGGAAGGAATAGGACTGGGGGAAAAATATTTAGCTTATTTGTTGATGATACTTTATTAAAGATCTAAAAGAAAAAATGGGAAAAATAATATACATTTGAACTTATTTAGTGACATGACAGGACTTAAGTTAATTGGATAAATCAGAAATGATGTTATTCAACTATACAAAAAATAAGAATTAGAGTTGTTAAACAAAATGATTTAGAGATAAGCATAAAAAGTAATATAAAATATTTAGGAATAAATATAACGAAAGATCTAAACAAAAATGGAAGTGAAAAATTGGTTGAATAACAGCAAGAATTGAAAAAAAATGGTAGAATATAAGGAAATCAAACCATCATGGTTTGGAGAATAGCACTACTGTACATAGAATGATTCTCCCATAGTGAGATACATAGAATCATTCTCCATGCTGGGATACATCGAATGTTTGTCCCTTTCAGGAATACATAGAATACTTCTCCCATTCAGATAATATATGAATGTTTCTCCCATGCAGCAATACACGATTCTTCTCCAATGCAAGGATACATCGAATACTTCTGCCATTTAGGAATACATAGAACGCTTCCTCTGTTGGAATATCTTGATTAGTCTCCCAGCAGGAATACCTAGATGATTCTCCCATGCATGTACGCATGAATGATTCTGCCATGTAGGAATAGAAAAGGATTCAGCCATGTATAGAATACATAGATGCTTCTCCTATGTAGGATATCTTGATTAAGTCTCCATGCAATAATACATAGATGATTCTGCCATGTAGGAATACATGCATGATTCTCCCATAGTGGGATACATAGAATCTTCTCCTATGTGGGATACATCGAATGTTTCTCCCTTGCGAATACATGATACGTCTCCCATTTAGATATTTATAGAATGTTACTCCCAGCAGGAATACATAGAATGTTTCTGCCATGTAGTAATACATAGATGATTCTCCCATGTAGTAATACATAGAACGTTTCTCCTTGCAGGAATACATAGTATACCTCTCCCATTCCGTATAATAGAATGTTCTCCCATATAGTAATACATAGAATGTTCTGTCATGTAGAAATACATAGAATGCTACTCCCATGCAGGAATTCATAGAATGATTCTGCCATGTAGCAATACATTGAATGATTCTCCCCATAGTGGGATACATAGAATCATTCTCCTATGCTGGGATCATCGATGTTTGTCCTTTGCAGAATACATAGAATACTTCTCCCATTCAGAAATATATAGAATGTTTCTCCCATGCAGCAATACACAGAATTCTTCTCCAATGCAAGGATACATCGAATACTTCTGCCATTTAGAAATACATAGAATGCTTCTCCTATGTTGGATATCTTTATTAAGTCTCCCATGGAAATACATAGAATCATTCTCCCATGCAGGATACATAGAATGATTCTGCCATGTAGGAATAGAAAGATGGATTCAGCCATGTATGAATACATAGAATGGTTCTCCCATGCAGGAATATATTGTTTAAGTATCTCACTCAGGAATTCATGAATGATTCTGCCATGTAGCAATACACAGAATGATTCTCCCATTTAGTAATACATAGAACGTTTCTCCCTGCAGGAATGCATAGTATACCTCTCCCATTCAGATTAAATAGAATGTTACTCCCATGTAGTAATACATAGATGCTTCTGTCATGTGAAATACATAGAATGCTACTCACATGCAGGTAACATAGGAATGATTCTGCCATTGCAATACATAGAATGATCTCCCAAGTTGGATAAATGAATCATTCTCCTTGCTGGGATACATCGCATGTTTGTCCCTTGCAGGAATACATAGAATACTTCTCCCATTCAGATATATATAGAATGTTTCTCCCATGCAGCAATACACACGATTCTTCTCCAATGCAAGGATACATCGAATACTTCTGCCATTTAGGAATACATAGACGCTTCTCCTATGTTGGAATATCTTGATTAAGTCTCCCATGCAGGAATACATAGAATGATTCTCCCATGCATGTACGCTGCATAGAATGATTCTGCCATGTAGGAATAGAAAGTGGATTCAGCCATGTAGGAATACATAGATTCTTTCTATGTGGAATATCTTGATTAAGTCTCCCATGCAATAATACATAGAATGATTCTGCCATAGGATACATAGAATGATTCTCCATAGTGGGATACCTAGAATCATTCTCCTTGCTGGGATAATCGAAGTTTCTCCCTTGCAGGAATACATAGAATACTCTCCATTTAGATTATAGAATGTTACTCCCATGCCGGAATACATAGAATGTTTTCGCCATGTAGTATACATAGATGATTCTCCCATGTAGTATACATAGAACGTTTCTCCCCTTGCAGGAATACATAGTATACCTCTCCCATTCCGATATAAATAGAATGTTACTCCCATATAGTAATACAAGAACTCTGTCATGTGAATACATAGATGCTACTCCCATGCAGGATTCATAGAATGATTCTGCCATGTGCAATACATTGAATGATTCTCCCATAGTGGGATACATAGAATCATTCTCCTATGCTGGGATACATCGAATGTTTGTCCTTTGCAGGAATACATAATACTTCTCCCATTCAGATATAAGAATGTTTCTCCCATGCAGCAATACACAGAATTCTTCTCCAATGCAAGGATACATCGAATACTTCTGCCATTAGAAATACATAGATGCTCTCCTATGTTGGAAATATCTTGATTAGTCTCCCCTGGAGAAATACATAGAATCATTCTCCCATGCAGGTATACATAGAGATTCTGCCATGTAGGAATAGAAGATGGATTCAGCCATGTTGATACATAGAATGGTTCTCCCCTGCAGGAATATATTGTTTAAGTATCTCACTCAGGATTCATAGAATGATTCTGCCATGTAGCAATACACAGAATGATTCTCCCATGTAGTTACATAGAACGTTTCTCCCTTGCAGGAATGCATAGTATCCTCTCCCATTCAGATATAAATAGATGTTACTCCCATGTAGTAATACATAGAATGCTTCTGTCATGTAGAAATACATAGAATGCACTCACATGCAGGTATAAATAGAATGATTCTGCACTGTAGCATACATAGATGATCTCCCAAAGTGGGTAAATAGAATCATTCTCCTATGCTGGTACAATCGAATGTTTGTCCCTTGCAGGAATACATAGAATACTTCTCCCATTCAGATATATATAGAATGTTTCTCCCATGCAGCAATACACAGAATTCTTCTCCAATGCAAGGTACATCGAATACTTCTGCCATTTAGGAATACTAGAACGCTTCTCCTATGTTGGAATATCTTGATTAAGTCTCCCATGCAGTAATACCTAGAATGATTCTGCATGTAGTAATACATAGTGCTTCTGCAATGTAGGAATACATAGAATGATTCTCCCATGCTGGGATACTAGAATGTTCTCTTATGCTGGGATACATCGAATGTTTGTCCCTTGCAGGAATACATAGAATACCTCTCTATTCAGGTATTTGTAGAATGTACTCCCATGCAGGAATACATAGAATGTTTCTCCCATGCAGGAATACATAGAATCTTTTCCCCTTCAGATATATAGAATGTTTTCTCCCCTGTAATACATAGAAGCTTCTCCCATGTAGGAATAAACAGAATGCTTCTGCCATGAACGTTAAATAGAAAGCTTCTGCCATGTAGGAATTCATAGATGATTCTGACTTGGAGTAATACATAGAATGATTCTCCCATGTAGTAATACATAGATGTTCTCCCTTGCCGAATACATAGTATACCTCTCCCATTCGTATATATAGAATGTTACTTCCATGTAGTAATACATAGAGGCTTCTGTCATGTAGGAATACATAGAATGCTTTTCGTCACGTTGGAATAGATAGAATACAGTACTTCTCCCAGTAGGATAAACAGAAATGCTTCTGCCATGAACATATAAATAGAATATTCTGCCATGTTGATCATAGAAGATTCTCCCATGCTGGATACATAGAAATTTTCCTATGCTGGGATACATCGAATGTTGTCCCTCGCAGGATACATAGAATACTTCTCCCATTCAGTATAATATAGGATGTTTCTCCCATGCAGCAATACACAGAATTCTTCTCCAATGCAGGATACATCGAATACATCTGCCATTTAGGAATACATAGAATGCTTCTCCTATGTTGGAATATCTTGATTAGTCTCCCATGGAGAAATACATAGAATCTTCTCCCATGCCAGGTATACATAGAATGATTCTGCCATGTAGGAATGAAAGATGGATTCAGCCATGCAGTATACATAGAATGGTTCTCCCATGCAGGTATACATAGAATGGTTGTGCAATGTAGGAATACATAGAATGCTTCTCCTATGTAGGAATATCTTGATTAAGTCTCCCATGCAGTAATACATAGAATGATTCTGCCATGTAGGAATAGAAAACATGATTCAGCCATGTAAGAATACAAGAATGGTTCTCCATGCAGGAATATATTGTTTAGTATCCACTCCGGAATTCATAGAATGATTCTGCCATGTAGGAATACATAGAATGATTCACCCATGTGGGATAGATAGAATCAATTCTCCTATGCTGGGTACATAGAATGTTTCTCCCTTGCAGGAATACATAGAATACTTCTCCCATTCAGATATATATATGAATGTTACTCCCTTGTACTAATACATAGAATGCTTCTCCCATGTAGGAATAAACAGAATGCTTCTGCCATGTAGGAATACATAGATGATTCTGCCATGTAGGAATACTAGAATCTTTCTCCCATCGCAGGAATATATTGTTTATGTATCTCACTCAGGAATTCATAGAATGATTCTGCCTTGTGTAATACATAGAATGATTCTCCCATGTAGTAATACCATAGAATGTTTCTCCCTTGCAGGAATAAATAGTATACCTCCCCATTCAGATATAGTAGAATGTTACTCCCATGTAGTAATACATAGAATTCTTTTGTCATGTAGGAATACATGAATGCTACTCCCATGCAGGTATACATAGAATGATTCTGTATGTAGCATACATAGAATGATTCTCCCATAGTGGGATCATAGATCATTCTCCTATGCTGGGATACATCGAATGTTTGTCCCTTTCAGGAATACATAGAAACTTCTTCCATTCAGATATATAGAATGTTTCTTCCCATGCAGCATACACAGAATCTTCTCCAATGCAGGATACATCGAATACTTCTGCCATTTAGGAATACATAGAACGCTTCTCCTATGTTTGAAATATCTTGATAATCTCCCATGCAGGAAACATAGAATGATTCTCCCTTGCATTTATGCATAGAATGATTCTGCCATGGGGAATAGAAAGATTGATTTTCAGCCATTGTACGCATAGAATGGTTCTCCCATGCAGGAATATATTGTTTAAGTATCTCACTCAGGAATTCATAGAATGATTCTGCCATGTAGGAATACATAGAATGATTCTCCCATAGTGGGATACATAGAATCATTCTCCTATGCTGGGATACATCGAATGTTTCTCCCTTGCAGGAATAAATAGAATACTTCTCCCATTCAAATATATATAGAATGTTACTCAAATGTAGTAATACATAGAATGCTTCTGTCATGTAGGAATACATAGAATGCTTCTCCCATGCAGGTATACATAGAATGTTTGTGCAATGTAGGAATACATAGAATGCTTCTCCTATGTAGGAATATCTTGATTAAGTCTCCCATGCAGTAATACATAGAATGATTCTGCCATGTAGGAATACATAGAATGAATACTTCTCCCATTCAGATATATATATAGAATGTTACTCCCATGCAGGAATATATACGTAGTTAAAATGAAAATCTTAATTTTTTAAAATTTAGAATGATACCATTAAAATATCAGAAGCTTACCTTCATGAGTTGAATTAAAATTTTGGTTGGAATATATGGATGCGAATGGCTCCGGGGAAGGGGTTCACTAGGGTGATATTTAGTATAAAATAAGTAAAGTGTTCAAGCATATATTTGTATGAAGAAAGAGTAATAGTATTGTAAAATTTAAAAATATTAATTAAAAAATTAAAATGGTCTGGCTATAGTTTGTCTCTAACATGTCTTATTTGGCCTTTCCCCCTAAATTAAATAACCCCAGACAGCTATACTCTTAATGGAGTTAATCCATCTTCTGACTCTTCTGGCTGCCCTTTTCTGCAGGAGTGAAACGCAAAGTACATCCATGGAAAGAAAGGCTCAGCGCTCATTGCCTCCAGGATGAGGAGTCTGCTATTTTCTTCCTCTCCCTGCCATCAGTTGATGAACTGCCACTTCCATCATATCTTGCAATTGGTCAGGTTGACTCAAACTGATAGGAATTGAAGTTCAGTATTGTTTGGTTCACACCACGTACCCTTGACTTATTCAGATAGCATTAAAAATATTAATACAAACAGTACTTGCATGGAATCATTGACATCTGGTTATCATTGGGGTCAGTCTCTTCATCCAGATTTTGGAAACCTTGTTAGCAAAGTACTGCCATAAGCTTATTCATAACATGTTACACATTTTCCATACAGTCTATGGAAAGGTTAAGAACTTGATTCCAGGCTTGATACTTGGTCCAAGAAGTCGAATGCAACAACGTCCAACCTCATTTTAATGGCTGGAGGATCAAGAATGATGTTTCTCAATGATGATGTGGATCAGCTGGACAAAATGTGGATTTTTCTGCTTTTCTCAAAAGAGGAGCATGAATTGTATAGTCAGTGAAGAAAGAAAGAATAATGTTTTTTGACTGGAGAAATTAATTTTGTTCAAAGCAGAATGATCCTACCTCCTGTCAGAATCCAATATTTTCCTCCACAAAACATTGTATGTCATATCCTTCTCAGTAACAATGTCAAAATAAAATAAATTTAATGCATGAGGGAGAATTCTCACTGCCATATTTCGGTTTATGAGAGATCCTTGTGAAGCATTTTTAAAGCTGGATTTAATATAATAATTTGAGAGGGTTTTGTTATTCATTGTTGCATTAAATTTACTCAATATAAAGAGTCAGGTATGAAAATCTCTTCTTTCAAACATGAAAGAGGATTGGGGGTGTGAGAGAGTATCTGGTTATCTTAAGGAATGGGTTTGTAATCGATGAAATTATTAGTCTTGGAAACAACTTTAAGACCCTTTTGGGGAGGGCAAAAAATTCCTTCTGCGAGGGAGAGTATTACATGCACCTATGATTCTCGCCAAAGGACAACACAATAAGAAGTCCTTGAGAAAATGCAAGCCTGTGTCATGTATTTTGTGCATTCTAGTTGGTCCAATAAAAGTATTACTTTTGTGGGATTTTTGAATGTTGTGGGAAGATAGACATTATAAAATGAAAAGAGAACATACACGCATTGCAAATTTTGGCATGAATGAAGTGGACAGGAATGGGATGTTTTGAATCAGATAATTACACAGCGTTTTACTCCGGAAATTAAAATCTTCAAAGAAATGGGGTGGCATTAGTAGTGAAAAGAGATGTAGCATTTGGACAGTGGTATCACTAAGGATGAAAGGGGGTTCAGACTGCACAGGGTGACAGCATCAGAGGGGGTGACACAGGCAGCAGGGAGGTATTCCAAAGCCCCAGCAAAAAGAGAGGAATCTTCTTGGAGCCCCATGGGGGGGGTGAGGATGAGGGTGAAGACATGGAGCTTTCTCTCTGTAATGCCCTCTGAAGCCTCTCCCTCGTAATCTGTTTGGCTCCTTTCTGCTGTTATTAGAATGCTGCTCACACAATCAAGCCTCCACTCAACTCACACAATCAGCTTTAGGCAAGCATACTCAAGAGATTGGTATCAAGGGAGTTTGTCAGACAAGGAAATTGGAAGTATAATCCAATGGCAATGCGAACGCAATCATGGGTTTAACATTATTGTGTGATAAACTACCACACGCAATTTCGGACAATGGGAAGTCAATCCGAATGCAATCATGGAGTTTCACGTTATTGTGTGACAGACTACCACACATGATTTCGAGCAATGGCAAGCTATTTTCGGGCAATGGGAAGTCTGTCCCTAAGGGGCAGACTGCAGCTGCCCCTCTTTCATCGCCAGATGGGAGCCGTTGCGTGCAGTTGCCATGGCCCCAATCTGGCCTTTCTGCAGTGCAAAAACAAGCCACAAAAAGTGGCTCCTTTTTCCACTGTGGAAAGGACACAATAGCCATTGGCACCACGGCTTTTCAGTGCTGCTTTCGCACTGTGTCATCTGGATACAGCGCCTGAGAAGCACCATGACACCATCCGCTGTGTATGTGGTGTTACAGCAGCATGGGGGTGGAGTCGGGGTGTGAGTTGTGTGGACACCATGCCCCCACTACCGACCGTGCTGTAGTTTCAAGGAATGGGGTTGTGGCTATATAGAGAGCTAATGGCTGCTAGCTCCCCACTCAGTCAAGTCTCTGACTCAGTGACTCAGGTCATCTCAGCAGAAGCCTGCCTCCCTAAAATAAATTGCCAGTAACAGGTGGTATACCAACAAATCTTCTTCAAGCTAAAGATATAGTATCCACCCAGGTTCTAAAATCTGACTACACACACACACACACACACAGAGTGGTCCACAGACTGGAAACACTGGCTATACATTCTAATTCCCAAGAAAGGAGACATTGGGGAATAGAGCAACCACTACTGCATTAATCTCAATTGTGAGCAAAATGATGCTCAAAATTGTACAATAGAGTCTTTCATCATATATGGAGTGAGAAATGCTAGGTGTCAAAGCTGGGTTCATAAAAGGAAGAGGCAGTAGGGATCTTATGGCAAATATACATTGATAACGCCCGTGCACCAAAGAAAATCAGCCTGTTCTTATTGTTGTTATGTGCATTCAAATAGTTTCCTATTTATGGTGACTAAGGTTATCCTATCACTGGGTTTTCTGGAGAACAGAATGTGTGACTCATCCAAGGTCAGTTTACAGTCAGTTTACATGGCTGAGTAAAGAATTGAGTCCTGATCTCCAGAATTGTAGTCCAGCATTCAAATCACTATATTGCACTGGCTCTCAATGATGTGCATGTTGTTGTTTTTGTTGTTGTTATTGCCTTCCCAAAGTTTTTGACATTTATTGGCCCTAAGGTGAACCTATCTGGGGCTGAGAATATTTTACACCTGCAAGGTCACTCTTGGGCCAAGCAGGGAATGGTCAAGAAGGGAATCAAACCTCGGTATCCAAAGATGTAGTCCACCACTCAAACTACTATAATTTATAAATTATAGCAAAGACTTTAACTGTGTTGATCAAGAAAAACACTCTTAAAGAAGTGGTTTGATTGTACAACAAATGTCTAGATTAGTAGCAACTTCCCAAAGAGCCTTCACTCTAGCTGTTCCTAAATTGTGGAATGGTCTTCCAGAAGAGATCTGACATTACCTCTGTGGAGGCATTTAAGAGGGCAGTTAAGATGGACCTCTTCTGGCGAGCTTATCCACCGGACCTTGTCTAAGATATATTGTTCCACCTCCTTGACTACTGTTGTTCCACCTCCTTGACTATTGTATTGTTATTGCAAATTGATGATATTTTAAGTTTTAATGGAATTATCATTGTATTGTATTTTACTGATATGTTTGCATGCATTTTAGTGGTTGTAATCCCGCCTTGATCTACCTGGGAGAGGCGGGAAAATATAAATACAGTTGTCCCTCCATATCGCTAGGGTTAGCGGAACAAGACCCCAGTGAATATGGAAAAACCGCAAATAACAAAAACACTGTTTTTACCTGAGAAGGCACCTCTCTAGGACTCTCTAGGACTGTCCTCCAGTGTAACTCTGTGGTCAATGTCCAACATACACTGACCATGGAATGGCACTAAAGTAGCTACAAATGGTATTTCAGTGCAGCTTTTAGTTAAAGTTGACCACAGAGCTGCACCGGAGGACAGTCCTAGAGAGAACATATTAATGAAATCCATGAATAATCAAAGTCGCAAATATGGAGGGATGACTGTAAACATTATTATTATTATTATTATTATTATTATTATTATTATTTATGGAGCTCTGCTTTGGCCTCCTTTCATGTCCCTTTTCTGGGCTAAATTTAGGCCTCCCATAATTAGGGATGGGCAAATCTGTTTACAGCCTGTTGCTATTTTACGTTTTCATCCACAAGTCTATTTCATCATATTTCTCCTTCAGGTTGTGATATTTCCCTTCCCCCAAACCTCCATGTTTAAATGTGTATAAAAGAGTATTAAAAAACAACAACATTTTAACGATTAGCCTCACCTTGCAATCAAAAGGCAGGTAATGTGTGTCAGCCCCAAAATTATGTTATAAGTATACAAACCCTGTCTTAGACATATATCTGAGCCCTAAGATGTCTTTGGGTTATATGTGGCCAAAGCCTCTCTCTTCCTGGCCATGGGATGTCTCTCAGTCCATTTTCTACAGCTATTATGAGGGGATATTTTTGGATGGGAAGTTGGTTCTCTCCATCCAAGGATCTGAATTGTCCTATAAACACACTTTTAAAGACTATAGGGTTACAGCAATGGCACGTGTGCCAGAGGTGGCACTCAGAGCCCTCTCTGTGGGCATATGTGCCGTCACCCCAACGACCAGAGTTTCTTACTAGAAAGCCAGAAGGACATGGCACTTTGCAATAAATAAGTGGGTTTTGGGTTGCAGTTTGGGCACTCAGCCTCTAAAAGGCAACTTTTGTTGTTGCTACTGCAACACCTATATGCTATGGCTCTTAGTGCAGGTCTGCAGCAGAAATCAGGCAAACAGAGGAGATTGGGGCCATGTTTCTGTTTAACTGGACATGGCATGATTAATTCCATGTGCCTGAAAGCAATGTGGAGTTCACGTTTCAGTTTCTAGAACAAAGAAGGGAAATAAGCGGAAAGATATGAGGTTGGGATGCTTCTCAATCCATGATTGGGAGAAAGTAACAGCTCAGAGAGCTGTGGGAAGTGGCTGTGTAAAACTGCACAACTCAAGATGATGGCCTGTGGACCACTGCCAGCCCATATATAGTGTTGGTTCCTGGCACAGTGTTAGTGGTGGGGAAACCCTGCTTGTCCTCCATGTCAGATAGCTTAAAAAGCCCTGGTGTATAAATCACACAAAAAGATGTGGTTGTACAACCCTCTGGATATATCCTTGAAAGTTAGAGTGCCCTCCTTAATTCAAGATGGACATCAAAGTTACCATGAAAGAATCCTATGATTACTAAAAGCAATTTCAATCAGAGGATTTCATCTTACTCTGAATAGGCTTAGTCATTATATGAGCTATTAAAGATATGGTCTATTACCCTGCAAGAACATTACTGAACATAAAGAACATAAAGAACATAAAGCTGACTTTCTTTCTATCTTGTCTGGCGATACTGTGAAGTCACCAAATTACACTTACTTTCTGTGGCCAGAACTATAACTAGGCTACATTTCTCGTTCTAAAACCCTTGGAGCTTCAGCAAGCTGGTTCCCAGTGCCCAGACACATTGATTCAGAAAGGTCAGTCCATAAAGGCTTCAAATACATTCTTACTTTACTTAAGGTGGGGATACTTTGGTCCTCTAGATATGTTTGACTTATTGCTCTCCTCTCCTTTGTTCCCTGTGGTCTTACTGAAGCTGCAATCCACAGCCACAGGTGTCGCCAGTGCCACTGCTGTCTCCTCCGCCTCCTCCGCCTCCATTGCCGCTGCAATGGAGGTTCCATCATCCACCACCACAACAGCTGTAGACTTGGATGACAGCAGCAGTGATGATGATGATGACACAGAACAGCGAATGGCAGTGGCTGCCATAGCGGTTCATCAGTCTGCTGTTGGCGGTGCCATGGCCCTGGCCTGAGTGGTGCGGCTCCGCCGATGCTGGAAGGTCCCTACATCGCAAGACTTGTGGGACAACTTTGCCTCAACCATATGGTCTGACAAGCAATGGAGGCATTTCTTCCGAATGCCCCGTGCCCTCTTCCACAGACTAGTGGGCATCCTGCGCCCAGAACTGGAGAAGTCAGACACAATGATGAGGAAAGCCATCCCGGTGGAGAAGAGAGTGGCCATTGGTCTCTTTTCACTGGCACACAAATCCAGCTATATTGTGACGGTGGCGCTGTTTGGGGCTGGCATTGCCACCGTGGGGGAGATCGTGGTGGAGTTTGCCCTGGCCATGGAGAAGCTGCTGCTGTCACGGACCGTGTACCTGGGAAACGCACGTGAGGTAGGGACAGCCAGACCACCTTCCCTTTAATCTTTGGCAGCTCTGTGATATTCTGTCTCAAATGTCACCCCCTCACTGTACATTTGCTGTTCTTGCTATGGTGCAGTTGTGCACGTGTTTCTCTCCCTTTCTTTCCCCCACAGATTATGGATGCCTTTGGTCGGCGTGGCTTCCCACAAGTGGTTGGCCTCATGGACGGGTGCCACTGCCTGATCATACCACCCTTGGAGCGTATGTCAACAGAAAGGGCTCCTATTCTGTCATCCTGCAAGGGACATGTGACCACACAGGAAGGTTCGTGGATGTGGAGCTCGGATGGCATGGGTCAGCCCACGATGCCAGGGTGGCACGGAATTCTCTCATCTATGTGCAAGGGAACCCCAGCATCAACATCAGAGGCCAGCAGATTGGGCCCCTGATACTGGCTGACTGTGCCTACCCCATTCGGAAGTGGCTCATGACAGACTCCCAAGAGAAGCTCTTCAACAAGAAGTTGAATCGTGTGAGGGGAGCCGTGGAGAGATCGTTTGGCAGATTGAAGGCGAGATGGCACTGTCTCACTGCCCCACTCCTGGTGGCAGAGGAGAATGTGGTGCCCATCCTCGCATCATGCACCATTCTGCACAACATCTGTGAGACCAAGGGCAGGGTCCTGGATGAAGGCACACGATATAGGCACCATTTTGTGCTGCCCACCCTGGGAGCAATCATGGCGGATGAAGAGACTGCCAAGAAGGAAGCAGGGGAGGCTGTGAGGGATGCCCTGGCAGATTTTTTTCTGACAAGGAGAATCTGAAGTATGGCTCCTGTGCCATCATCTGTGATGTCAGAGTGCATTGTTCTGTAATAGCATAAGCACATTAATAAATGTATCCCATTATCCACAGTTTGAGTCTGCCTATCATTCCTGATCTGTGCTGTGGGCATGTTTTGCCACGTGCCTAAGGGGGACACACACAAAAACACACACAAAAGATCTCCTGGCGCCTGTTTTCCTGGGTCAAAAAGATACATCAGCTCCAACTGCCAATTTCCCCTTTGACAATGTATCAATCCCCTCAAACTCAAGCTTTCCTAATGGCCCATTTGAATGTATCAATAGGGCACCCAGAAGGCATCTATTGAGGGAGAGATTCAAACTGCTCCTCTGAAAGCTTTCATTGGCCTAGGACCACCTTGGCCTAACGGCCCTGAGCCGCAAGTGCCCATATATACCCGTGCGCAACTGTGCAAGACCCCAGGACGGCGATCAAGATGGCAGCGCCACGCAGGAGGGTCCCGGTCCGCATCGTCTACTGGACCGATGAGGAGGTTGGGATCCTCCTGGACTCCCTGATGCCACAGGCAGCCGCTCGAAGGGTGATGGTCAGCACCAACAAGCCGAACCGGGGGTATTTTCTCCAGACGTCCCATGCCCTCGAAGAGCGAGGATTTCGAAGAAAGATGCATCAGTGCAGAGTAAAGTTTAAAACTCTGAAGGCATCTTTCTTCGAAACCCTCGAAGACTTCAGGGAGCACCCCCCGGTTGACAGGCAGCCACCATTCTTTGAGCGGCTGAAGGACCTGTGGATCAGGGGAGATAGGCCAAGAGCGGAAGATCACCGTCCTCCAGGTAAGTCAGAGCTCTTGCCATGCCCTGTTCTACCCTCCTTGACCCTTCCCTTGCCCTCCCCTCCTTCCTGCATGGTGCCAATGCCATCCCTCCTCTTCCCTTCTGCAGGCGTGCGGCCGAGGCGGAGGCGGAGGGAGGGAGGGCACCGTGCCAGGTCGCCCTCTCCACCATCCTCAGGGGACAAGGATGTCCCCGAGGGTGGGCCAGGACCAGCTGCTGTGGCCCCTCCACAGCCAGAGCAGGCTTTTCTGGCGGAAGGTAGGTCCCCAGGGTGAGGGGTGGGGGTTGCCTGACTGCAGCCCCCATGACACTTGTTCCCTCCTCTGCCATGCCAGCATGGTAACTTGGGCCTTTTCTTCCTCTTTTGCAGGGCTTGAAGTCCTTGCTGCTGTTGCCGCCGCCGAGGAAGAGGAGCCTGGCCCGAGCCGCCACCTGCCTGGAGAGCCAGGGGACTTGGCCCTGGATGCCAGGGTCATTGATCGCCTGATCCAAGCCCGGCAGCGAGGTAAGTGTGGAGGTGAACCCAGGGAAGGGAGTGGGGGCACCCAGAAACCCTGCCTATGGGAGTGGGTGATGGGCTCCACAGGCTGCTTCTAACCATCCTGTTTTTTTTCCCCTGCAGAGAACCGGACGGAGCAGAGGCTCTCTGCTATGGAGGAGGCGATCCAGAAGCTGGGGGAGAGAGTGGAGGCCATAGAACGGAACCAGCTGGAGATCCTCCGTCGGCTGCCCGCCCCACCCCCGCCTCCCCCTCCCTGAAGCAGCTTCCCTTCCCTGCCCCCCTGCCATCCCCCTTCACCCTCCCCCTTCCCTTTGTAAATATTGTATATAGTCAAAGTTTTTTATTGTTATGTTAATAAAAAAGTTTATTTTTTAAAAAACTTGTGTGGTTCATTATGCGCAACTGCAGCAGTGTGCCTGTGTGTGTGAATGTGACAGCTTAGGCGCAACTGTGCATTCTAATCCTAGGCAGGAGTGCTGTGTGGTAGCAATGTCCAAACTCTGTCCTTCCAGGTGTTTGGACTTCATCTCCCAGAATCCCAGACCACAGGGCAAGGTGTCTGGGGATTCTGGGAGATGAAGTCCAAACACCTGGAAGGACAGAGTTTGGACATTGCTGGTTTGGGGACCAGTGAGCCAGGCATGGTGGGAGGAGAGAACAGGAAGGGTAGAATAGATTAGATAGGGCTGGGAGGGAACACATACCCTGGGAGGCGAAATTATGTCTTTATGGGACATCATGGGCCCTAGTGCCTTGTCAGTGCTCCCTGCCCCTTGATCCCAGGCCCCCCTCTAGTTGCCCTTTGCCTTTGGGGGCGAGTTGTGGGCGGTGGGACTGCCACTGCATCACTAAAGAGGCTGGAGGATGGCCCAGCAAGAGGCTGCTGAGACAGTTCCACCTCCATTGCAACTCCCTGCTCCTCAGCTGGAAGGATTGCTCTTGCTGGGGGCTCCTGCAGCCCAACCTCTTCCTCCACGACCCTGGGACAACCCTGCCTCTTCCACTCTGCTCCCTACCTACCCTTCTGCCTCTCGTGCCACCCTGCCCTCCCCTCATGATCTCCAGCATTTGCCCCATCAGAACAGTCTGCGCTTCCAAGGTGGTGTTGAGTTGCCTCTGCTCCTGGACTGTGGTCTTGTGCTGTTGGTCTGACCTGTCTATTGCTCTATCCTGGTTCTGAACAGCCCTCTCTTGAAATTCCAGTGCCCTCTCTTGAAATCCCAGTGCCCTTTCCATGATCTCCCTGTGGGACTGTCTGCCCCTCTCCCTTTCCTCAGAGGCTCGCTGCCCCTGCTCCATCAGTGCTGTCATGTGCTCTGCTGAGCAAGCCTTGAGCTGATCCACAGCCGCCACAGTTCTAGTAGCTGCTGACGGACGCACCCTTTTCTTCTTGTTCGCAAGTCGCTCCTCTGGTGTCATGGCAGCAATGGGGTTAGCTGGAGCTACTGCTTCTTCTCCTTCTTCTTCTGTTCGTCCTCCTACTATGGGACATACAACCAGAGAGTCATAGAAGCCTGCAGTTAGCAGAGACCCTGAGGGCCATCTAGTCCAACCACATTCTGCCATGCAGGAACTCTCACTCAAAGCTGTGGCAAAGGGTAGAGCTTCAAACTAAGGGCGTGGGGAAAGGAGAGATTTACATGCAAGGGAGGGGTGCCTTAGGAATGTGGGACACATGCAGCACATGACCATGCCAGGGACACTCACAATCCTACTTCCCCATGATCCCTGGCCCAGCAACCTTGCAAACATACCAGCATAGTAAGCAGTGAAAGAAACAATGCCAGAATTGCGCAGTTGAGCCATGCAGTTTACCCTATTATTATTTATTAAACATAAACATAGGGTTTACCTTGCATATTCTCTTCGGCCTCACTGCCATTGCTGGTGGGTGCACTGGCCCAGGAGAGAGGTGAGCGGTCACGGTAGCTGCTGGTTGTGGAAGAGGATCCAGCACGAGATGGTGGTCTCCTTCTGGAGCTCCTGGCCCCAGCAGACATTCGTCTGAGCAGGGCGCGGGGTCCAGAGGTCTCTGGCTGCTGGAGGAATCACCCGAGTCGGGGTGTTCCTCCTCCTGCTCCTCATCTGTATGACAAGGGACAAGGGTAATCTCTGCCCTGTGCCCACCCCGGGGCCACATCTTCCCCTTCTCCCATTTCCCCCTCCCTTCCCCCCAGGGGCCCTGGCGCATCTTACCATGGGAGGGCATCAAAAGGTCTTGGGCACATTCAAGCTCCGGCCTCCACTGCCACAGGCTCCGCTCTGGCTGGCTGGCCCACCGGGACCCTCACACGCTCCCCACTGGTGGCTAGTCTGTTGAGTCTGATGCTTCCATCACTTTTAATGAAAGCATGCAGCTCCTTGTAAAAGGGCAGGGGGGTGGCCTTCTTAGTACCTCTCGCCTGGTTATCTCTGTATTGTTTGTATTGAGATTTCAGTGATTTGCATTTCTGGCGACATTCTTCCCAACTTCTGCTGTGGCCCTTGGCTGTCATGGCCTCTGCCACTTCTTTATATGTCTCAGAGTTCAGGTAGGACTGCTCCAATTTCTCCAGAATATTTGGCTGTGACTATATAGCTATGAGGTCAGCCGTCTCCACATGAGACCAAGACGTCCCCCTCCCTTTTTTTGTGGTGCTGGTGGATGGCTGAGCCATCCTGCCTGGTGGCAAAGGGGAGCCGCCACACAGCTGTACCAGGAGCAGCTGAACTGTGCCGGTTCCCCAGGTGAAAATGGCGCAGGAATGTGTGTAGGGGTTCACTTTAAATTCCAAACTTTCCCTTATTACTTTCTACAACCAAAACATCCGCTGGCAAAACTTACAACTTCCCATGATTCTAGCAGCGCATGCGCACATGCAGCTCTAGGGTTAGGGTTACGAGCCTTAAAATGCGCTGCAGCTGTGCCGCAGCTTCCACACCTGCATGGCATCTGATGCTGCAATTAAAGCCTGACTGCAAACCACGCATGTCCCGGGACCCCGACCCATTATGCGACGCAGCTGACACGGAGCTTTTAAATGGGCAACTTAAATTTGCGGCGTGCCAATTGTGGCGTATCGGTGCAGCAGCTTATAGACGGAGATGCGCACGTACGCCGCTTATCAAAAAGAAGTGGGGAAAAGCGTCACTTTTTTATTGCCACTTCTTCCCGCTTGGGGCGTGCGGGCGGCGTGTCCATGACGGCATTCAGGTAAGGGCCGTCTGAAGGCTACACCTTCATGACGTCATGAACACACTCCTTTTTGCCCGTCTGTAACCCGCCATGGTAAATTATTTTTAAAGGGCTTTCTCAACTCTTAATAATATCTACTTTCCCACTCAATGATGTCACTGAGGTTGGTATCAACCATTTTTTTGTGTTTTTTTTCGGGCTATGTGGTCATGTTCTAGAAGAGTTTCTTCCTGATGTTTCGCCAGCATCTGTGGCTGGCACCTTCAGAGAATGCTTGCCTAGAAAAAGTGGGTCTGTATAGCATTCCCATGCTCACACAGTATATACAGACCCACTTTTACCAGGCAAGCATTCTCTGAAGATGCCAGCCACAGATGCGTGCAAAACATCAGGAAGAAACTCTTCTAGAACATGGCCACATAGCCCAAAAAACCCACAAAAAAACTATGGATGCCGGCCATGAAAGCTTTCAACTTCACATCAACCAGTTTGTGTGGGGTGCAAACTGCCATGCCTTCCCCCCAGCCACCCAGCCCCTTGTTGTGGCCAGCGGTGCTGCAGCCTCCTCAGTGCCTATTCAGGGACCCCGAAGGCATTGCCCCTAGCAGCCATGCAGGAGTCTAAAGGCACATGCCCCCCCCTCCCCACAGCTGCCACTTTTGAATGGGCAGCGCTGCTGCCTCCAGAGGGCACATTTACGTTTGGTGCAGCTGCTGAACAAGTGGAAAAGAAAGGCAAGGCCCTTTCTCACTTTTCCAGTAGCCGTGCCAGTCCCTTCAGGCCTGCCATCCTACCAGGCATACCACTCTTTCTGGGGTGTCACCTGATATGGTCCAAACCCCCTTCACCACCCGCATGAAGCCTCTGTTCTATAATTATAATAATAATGATGATGATGATGATGATGGTTATTTATATTTTCCGCCTCTCCAAAGATCGAACGGAATTACAATAAAACAATACAAGATAATACAAATACAAATGATACTTTAGTGTTTGTGCTGTCTTCAAACTAGCATGTCACCACATTTTTCTTTCTCTTTTTTGTGCGTGGTTAGTATACCATATCACCACTGTCTGAAAAGATGTTAGGCTTTGGATAACAAATTTTGAAACATATTTAACACACTGATATTCTTAAGATTAAGATTATGTAAATTTCCATTCAGGAGGTACCTGGAGGGTGACTTGCTCAAGTTGAACATATTGAAACAGAAAAGACAGAATGCCAATTTACATTCTAACAGCATGTCATATCTGAGAATCAAATAAGAAGTTACATGAGGCTAAATTGGATTTATTTCAGTACAGGATTTATAGCTCACTTGTGTGTTTTTAGAATTTGATTGAGATAAAATACCCTGCCATCTCATACAGTAAACATGGTTGGCACCTTAAAAAACTGGCTTTTATTTGAAATATATATTTCACACAGTCTTTAACAAATATGTTCCTGATAAAATAACGTTAAAAAATTAATCAACAGCCATATAGTTATCTCACCTGTGAAACTGACTTATTATTGATACTTTTTTGTGTGCGTGCATGAAAAAGGACTTTGTGGGCTGAAATGTTCTCTGAAAAATCCCTATCTTTTTTACACTGATGCACATGGCCTTTTAGCAGTTGCTTTAGCTTTAAAAAAAGAAAAGAGATAAAAGATGACCTCATAAAAATGAGCTGAACAAAGAGTAATGTATGGATCAAGCAATTTTTTACATCTTTGCACTAAATACATAATCTAGCCAATAAGAGATCACATATAACCTTTCTGGTCATAGAATCATAGAATTGTAGGGCTGGAAAAGACCGCAAGGGCCATCCAGTCCAACCCCATTCTGCCATGCAGGAAATCTCAATCAAAGCATACCCAACAGATGGCCATCCAGCCTCTGTTTAAAGACCTCCAAGGGGGAAGACTCCATCACTCTCCGAGGGAGTTTGTTCCTCTGTCGAAAAGCCCTTACTGTCAGGAAGTTCTTCCTAATGTTGAGGTGGAATCTCTTTTCCAGGAGCTTGCATCCATTGCTTCATTGGGTCCTGTTCCCTGGAGCAGCAGAAAACAAGTTTGCTCCCTCCTCAATATGACATACCTTCAAATATTTAAACAAGGCTATAATTTCACCTCTTAACCTTCTCTTCTCCAGGCTAAACATCCCCAGCTCCCTAAGTCCTTCCTCATAGGGCTTCATGGTTTCCAGACTCTTCACCATTTTAATCGCCCTCCTTTGGACATGCTCCAGTTTCTCAATGTCCTTTTTGAATTGTGGGGCCCAGAACTAGACACAATATTCCAGGTGGGCCTGACCAGAGCAGAATAGAGTGGTACTATTACTTCCCTTGATCTAGACACTATACTTCTATTGATGCAGCCTAAAATCGTATTGGCCTTTTTAGCTGCCGCATCTCACTGTTGACTCATGTCCAACTTGTGGCCTACTTGGACTCCTAGATCCCTTTCACACGTAGTTTCGTTCAACCAGGTGTCCCCCAATTACATCACAAGACAGGCAACTGGATCTGTTCCCATTAGGGCATCATAAAGCCATGTCAGAAGAGGGCAGTTTTCACATAAAGCCTTTTCAAGTTCATCTAGTCTTCTTAATGCATCTAGATTAATTATAATCTTTCTCTCTGAATTTAAAAAATTGTTTTTGTTTTAATTGGAATTCTTGGCCAAGGCTATGCAAATGACACATTAGGTGTTGCCATTGTATACACATTTCTCTTGAGCAGGAGGGATGTGCATTAATTTTGTAAAGATTCCATTCAATTTTAATTTGTTATGGAAAAAAAAGCCATCTAGTTAAGAAAGAAAACTTCTAATAATGAATGGATACAAGAGGGGCTGCTACCCAATCCATACTAATTTGGGGAAGAGAGATTTAGCTATTCTCATGGCATCAGAGTAATCTCAGTAGCTGCTTCCTTGAAGCCACTTTTGCCTCAGAACATACTGAGAAATCAAAATGGCACTCTCTAGCTAGCAAATGACTGAGACAAATCAGCTGCTGCTTTAAGTGCAGAGTACAAGAAAACTGGGTCTTGTAGTCTAAAGAAAATAATTTTTCAAAGCTTGACATGTATGGTAGCAAAGAAAAAATTAGATTTTTGTGGGTTTTTCGCGTTATGAGGCTGTGCTCTAGAAGAGTTTATTCCTGATGTTTTGCCAGCAGGTGTGGCTGGCATCTTCAGAGAATGCTGGCATAGAAGAGAGTGGGGTATATATATTCTGTTGAGAGGAAGTGATTTGCATGTTCATCAGTGTATTGTTCTGTTGCAAGGCCTACCGGGTGTCCATTAACTTAATGATCCATTGTCTGCTAAAAATCCCTGCAGCCTGGGTAGTTTTCATTTGCATTTGCTGGGGCTTGATTTTGGTGTTTTTCAGGACTGGTAGCTAAACTTTGGCCCAAGACAGATGGGTGGGAAGGGGGGTGTTCGCGCTGATTCTAGGGTTTGGGAACACACAGCAACTGCACGCTCCCGAACCCTAGTCCCTATGGATGTCACCATCATGGCGGCCTCCCATACATATGGGGGCTGCTATGATGCCGCAAGTGCGGCACCACATCCGCAAGTCAGGGCACCACACTTGCCTCATTGGTTGCTGCAGGATCTCTCCGGAGGGAAAACAGGTGGTTCCAGACTGCCCCTTCATTTACTTTAAGGGTTTCTTCTTTCCTGTTGAAATTTTCCAGGTGTTTACGGATTTCAATGCCTTTCCTGTGCATTCTGACCTGATAGGTGTTGGCATGGTCCAGAATTTCAGTGTTTCCAAACAGCATTTTATGCCCAGGATCGTTTATAACAGGGGTTGGCAACCCCTGGCCCGTAGGCCACATCCGTCCCGCCAAGGCAACAGGATGCCGCCAATTGCCGCAGGCGTTACTGCGGCGGTGGTGGCAGCAGCGGCGGCAAGGAGGGTGGGCCACAGACAGTGCACCACCGCCGCTGCTGCTGCCGCCCGCCCACAGCTTCCTGTAGCCCTGCGTGCACCTGCAGGGCTGCGTGCAGGGCTAAATAGGAGGAGTTTCTACTCCTGGGGCTGGCTGGCCAATGGCTGCTGCCAGGGGGTGGGCTGTTGGAGCTCCAGCCTGTCCCCATTGGCCAGCCAGCCTCAAGAGGAGGAGCTCCTCCTCAGGCAGGGCAGGAAGGGGCAGGGGTCCCCCTGCCCTTTCCCTCCCTTCCCACGGCTCCAGGCAGCCACAGGGAGAGAAGGAAGGGGCGGGGGTCCTCCTCCTCCTTCCCTCCCTTTCCACGGCTGCGACAGCCGCGGGGAGAGAAGGAAGGGGCGGGGGTCCCCCTGCCCTTTCCCTCCCTTCCCGTGGCTCCAGGCAGCCGCGGGCAGGGCAGGAAGGGGCGGGGGTCCTCCTCCTCCTTCCTGGCTATCTGTGTCTGCCCTTCCCGTGGGGGAAGAGGAGGTGGAAGAGAAGGAGGAGAGAGGAGCAGGAGGAGGAGGGAGGGAGGGAGGAAGGAAGGAAGGAAGGAAGGAAGGGGAAGAGGAAGAAGGAAAAGAAGAAGAAGGAGGAGGAAGGAAAGAGGAGGAAGAAGGAAGAGGAGGAAGAAAGAGGAGGAAGAAGGAGGAGGAGGAGTGAGGAAGGAAGGGAGCAGGAGGAGGAGGAGGAGGAGGAGCAGGAAGAAGAAGAGGACTTTCTGAAGGTGAGACAGTGTGACTTTCCAAAGTGCATTTCTGTGTATTTTCAGTACTTTTAATGCTAAAAGGTCTGCTTTAACAATGATAGTGGTGGTGATGATGATGATGATGATATCAGTCAGTTTCTGAGACAGTGTGACTTCCCAAAGTGCATTTCTGTGTATTTTCGGTGCTTTTAATGCTAAAAGGTCTGCTTTTACAATGATGCTCCTCATGCTGCTCCTCATGCCTGGAATCTCATCCCCACACAATTAAAAACTATTACTTCCTTGGATAATTTTAAGGCCGAATTGAAGACTCTCTTGTTCAGGGAGGCATTCCAAATTAAGCTGCTGCTTACTTTGGCCTGTTACAGACGGGCCTTAAGGTGTGTGCTCCATGCGTGCTAGGGTTAGAAAGGACGTCCCTAACCCTAGCACACGCGGAGTGCGCACAAAATGGCGACAGCCGGCCACCGCCATTACGATGTCACAACCGCGCCACCTCTACATGGGGCAGCACGGACATGATGTTGTCACGCCGCGCCAGGGCGCATAGTACGCCCCTTCCCCAGCCGCAAAAGGAGCTCCAAACCGGAGCTCCTTTTGCCATTTGCGTCGCTGGGCGCAGCCTTCAGACAGCTGCACCCAGTGACGCAGAGGAGAAAGGGGCGAAGTGGCCCCTTTCTCCTCCTCCCCACCGCCACGGGGTGTCCTTGGGGCTTGAAGCCCCAAGGACACCTCTTTCCAGGCTGCGGGGAAGGGGCCTTTTCCCGCTTCCCCGCAGCCTGGAAAGCGGCGGAGCAGGGATTCAGCGGCTGCCGCTCTGACCGCTGAGGCCCCGATCTGGCGGGGAAAGGGGTGGGTGCAGGCCACCACTTTTCGGCAGTCTGTAACCTGCCTTTGTCTTTATTGTATCCTAGTTAGTATTATTTTAGAGATATTTTAATCCTGTAATGTTGTTGTTTTACATTGTATGCCGCTTGGCAGGTTTTTATTCTTTTCCCCCCTCCTTATTTTATTTGACCCTTACTATGTAAAGCGCTGTGCAAACTTTACAGTGCTCTATAAATAAATGTTAATAATAATAATAATAAATCACTACACCTTGCTGGCTCTCATAAAATTAGCTACACCAACCAATATTTCCTAAGGTACAGTTTCGACTTTTACTGGATCAGATCTTGCAAAGCAGAACAAAAGTGTAGGAAGAAGAAACAGCATGTACCAAAGGATTGGAGGTAGAAGCAATATGTCAGTTTCGAAAAGGATGGTTGCTCATGAATCAGATATGGTTACTAAACATTACTGTAGCAGACCATGAGATCGATTATGATGCTGTTTGCCACTTGTGTTAATCTAGCCTAACTGCTCCCAAAGGCTGCACACATCCATCTCTCTAAATGAGGCATGCTCATCCTCAAGCACTGAGAGGGTAGAACTGGCTGCCTGGAATTTGTTCTGAGAACTCAACCTTTCTGCAGCCACAGACAAACATGAGTATCACAAGCTCGCTAGTTCAGTGAACTTACATGAATTCGAATTGTGTTCGGACTGACTTCCCACTGCCCGAAAATAGCTTGCCATTGCCCGAAATTGCGTGTGATCACCTCTCACGCAATAACACGAAACCCCATGATTGCGTTTGGACTGACTTCCCATTGCCCAAAATTGCGTGTGGTAGGACCTTTCCACACAGGGCACAGAAGTAGGGTCAGTTCGCATTGGTCGATGCGTATTTGTGTCATATCGCACTGTTCATTCACAGCTGTGCTCTCTGAATACACTTTGCCGATTCGTATTCGCGTCATATCGCATCATTCATTCACACCTGGGCGGCCTTCCGAATCGAGGTTTTGCGAATCGGCCAAAGCGTATTCAGGCAAAGTGAGGCAAGTGCAGATTGGATAACCACACCAGCCCAATACAATGTGTATTGGCCGATGCGCATCGGCAGCTTTGTGCATGCTCTGTGGGGCTCTGAATGGGGGCAACATTTTTGACTTCCGGGGTGAAGAATGAGGTCACTGTTTAGCGTGTAATATCGCGAGAATTGCTGCCTTTAGCAACTTACAAAAGGGGTATGCACCATCTGTATATGTGTGTGTGTGTGGGTGGGTGTGTATGTATATATATACATAAATATACATATATACACACATATACATATACATACACAGACACACACATATATACACACACAAACTGTGGAGCAACCAAAAGTGTAATGCTGCATGTATATGCTTACACACACATCTTTGTGTGTGTGTGTGTATATATATACACACACACACACACACACATATATGCACACACAAACTGTGGAGCAGCCAAAAGTGTAATGCTGTATGTATGTGCTTACACACACATCTTTGTGTGTGTGTGTGTCTACACACACATATATATATATACACATATACATATACATCCCCCCCCCCGACACAAAAGGTTTCTGCCTTATCTCGTTCAGTGGAAAAATCGCTCCCCAGCCCCGGCGGTTGTCCTGAAAGGGGAAAGGGCCAACGGAAGGAGATGGGGGAAATTCCAGCGCAGCATCATGGGAAATTTGTAACCCGTTGGTCTTCAGGAGAACCAGCGGATTGGATGTACACACCAGCCAAAGCAGCAGAGGTTTAGCACTAGCCATCAATACAGATCCCGCCAATGCACTAATTTTGCGCACTTGCAAAACGGAGGAGCAGGCTGCCTTCAGTTCGGAACCCAGCCGTGAATACGCATTGGCCAAAGTGTATTCACGTTATATCGCATTGGTCAATACGTATTCTGAGCTCACAGGTGTGGAACACCAATGCGATATAATGCGAATATGCATCGACCAATGCAAACTGACCCTACTTCTGTGCCCTGTGTGGAAAGGTCCGTAGTCTATCACGCAATAATGTTAAACCCCATGATTGCGTTCAGATTGGCATTGGATTATACTTCCAATTTTCCTTGTCCGATAACGTCCTTGGAGGGAATGGATTCTACAAATCCTGTGCAAAAGTTTCTAAATGACCCATTAACAGAACTTGCATTATCTTTCTTTTTTTCAATCTCTACACAAACCCTTCAGCTGGGTCTGTTTGCCAGGAACCTCTTCAGAAGAAAGCCCAGTGGTAGGGAAGAAGGGATTGCACCTACTCAGGGTGAACAGACATCATAACTGCAAAGGAGGACAAGGTACCACAAAATGTAGGACATTGAAGAAAAATGTAGCATGTTGCAAAATAAAGGCTAAAAACACTAATATAGATAGGACAGTACAGGGAGAGGAATTAAGAAGGAAGGGAAGTAGAAGAAAGTTGTGCAAGTTGGCTGAGAAGTCTAGATGAAAGTGGAGGGTGGACTGTAGATGCATTTCTCAAAGCAGAGCAGCAAAGGTGGTGACTCAATGGGCTTCTTGAGGTCTACTCAGCAGCCTGTCTCTGCTGCATATGGGAGAAGCCTTAAAAACTAGTTTTAGAGGATTATCTTCTAAAGTCGGCAAGTCTCATCTGCTGCTCCTCCTATATATATATATAACTGAACAATTCTAAATAAACATGAAATGATGTTGTAATTGATATAGGAGAATACCAAATGTAAATAAAGAGTTCAAACAAAAACATCTTGCAAGGATATATGGTGCTGAGATGACAAATTCTTCTGTTTACCCCGGTGACTTCATGACAGTCAATATAGGGTGAATATACCAGTAATTTTAATTCAACAAGAAGCCCGGCAATGATGGCAGTGTCACAGAAAACCAAGATAAGTCACCTTGCGAAGATTACATTGTGCTAGTATTTCCAAATACTATATATATAACTGGTAGAAGAAGCACTGGTAGCACTGATGCAAGTAGCATGGATACTAATACTGGTAGCAGATGGCTAAACTTAAGATTGAGGAAACATTTACCAAATTATCCCAAGACACTTCCAACAAACAAAAAGAAAGTGAAGAAACCATGGATGACAGATAAAACACTACAAGCCATAAAGGAAAGAAGAGAAGCAAAACAAAAAGGAGACGAGAATAAACTAAGAACCATGAATGCAACAGTACAATGGCTAATGTGTAAAGATAAAGAAAACTATGACAACAACCAATGCAGAGTTATAGAAAGCAAGAACAAAAGGGAAGAACAAGACAAGGTTTGGAAAATCAAATAAAAATTCAAACCAAGGACCGGGGCACTCTATGACAATAAAAATAACATAATTCAAGACCAGGAAGGAATAAAAAGATGTTGGATGCAATGCATTGAAGAGTTATATAAAAGAGATGACAACATGAAGGACACATGGAATGAAGAGTCATATGAATCCCAAATTCTAAAAAGTGAGGTGGAAGCTGCAGATAAGAGCAATGGCAACAAACAAGTCTCCAGGAACAGATGTGGCACAGGAATTTCTTTGCATGCAGCAATGTCCAGGTTCACTGCCTGGCACCCCCAGGTTAAATAACAAGGTATGGCAAGGCCTACACACCCTACAACATCAGAATTTGGGAGTGGAGCCCACAAATAAGCTGGTACAAGGCAACTTTCTAAGTTTCTACCAGGGGACAAAGGATTTTGTCAAAAGCACAATACCAGAATCTTGGCATTTTTACTGAATGATGAAGCTTCCAGGCCCTATCTGTGGCATCTCCAGGTACGGGTTGGAAAGGCTGTCCTGTGGAAGCTTGAACAGCTGCTGCCAATGAGTCTAGGCCAGCTTCCTCCAGATGTGTTGGTCATCATCCTTTATTCCCAGCACGGAGGTAGTAAGAACTGTACCCAAATACATCCAAAGGGCACCAAGAACTCAGAAAAGCTGTTCTAATGCTTCAGCTGGGATGAGACAGCTTTCTGTACTCTTAAACATCTCAATTTCTCATGTGGGATTTGAAATTTAAATCATTATTACCTTTCCAAACACCACCCCACTCCCTTCCTTGCAAAATGTTTATAGTAAGTATATAATTCCTTGTGAAATGAAGGCAAGACATTGAAGGAAAGGGAGAAGTACTATTCGGTGGAATAAATAAGCATACCCTGAAGCGATTGCTCTGTGCTCATAAACCAATTCCATTTGTAAGCCCTTGACATTAAATCTCATAATGTAAAACAAATTGTTTGGAGAAAACCATGGATGTTACAAATCACTCCTGTATAAAAGCAAACAAGCTATTTACTGAACACCATAATGCTCCCTTTAAAGTCAGACAAAAACATGCTCAAAATACATGCACACTAACACAACAGTTAAGCTCCATGGTAGATCCCTCAGCTATACACTCTGCTTTAACAATCAATATGAAAAATGAAAGTAATACATATGCAGATTTATGTACACATCTGGATTTCAGTATTTTACTTCTTGCCCTGAGAATGAACTGAGATTTCACAAGGCTGCATATATATCTATATAGAAAAATGCATGGGCTTTAGTTTATACAAAGGTTTCTTGTGATTTATGATACCACATAACTAGTCCAAGATGGCATAATACAAAATAGCGTCTTTACTATCCTTTATCATTCATGAACAGTCTAAATCAAGGTTAATGAATCTATGGTTTTGTATGATTTGGACTGCCTCTCCCACAAACCTCTTCCATTGGGAGCTAGATGGGGTTTCTGGAAGTTGAAGTCCAAAACCTTTAAGGGCCAAAGGCTTGCCAGCTCCCATTTAAACATACTGTTCTTTAAATGGTTTGCTGAATGCCATTTAACAATAATATAGGGGTCTGGACTTCCAAAGGCTTCTAGATTGCTACTCCCATCAACTCTAGCCAACATAGCCAATGGTGGGGATGATGAGTGCTACAGTCCAACAGTATCTGAAGGGCTAAGATCAGCAATAAAATGGGCAATATACACACATTTGAATATACACACAATAACAGACCTGCGAAGATCCAGATACAAGAACTTTTGATTTTGTGTAGCTATAGTGAGCTATCAAAACATGCAAAAACCACACATTTAATAATAATAATAATAATAATAATAATAATAATAATTTGTTTTATTTATATCCCGCTATTCCAAAGATCATAGCGGTGAACAGCATGTAAGCTAATTAGCAAGTAAGCTCATTAGCCCCCAACGGTCTGGGTACTCATTTTAGCGACCTCGGAAGGATGTAAGCCTGAGTTGAGCTTGGGCCCTTTTGCTGTTCTTGAACTCGCAACCTTGTGGTTTTGAGTAAATGGCTGCAGTACAGGCATTTAACCACTGCGCCACCAGGGCTCCTGAATCCATGTATGAAAGAGGCACATCACCAGGTTATGAAGGCTGATGTTTATTAATAAAATGCCTAACACATTTCAGCCTGTTAATCTTTTAAGGCTATCTTTGGGAAGGAGGTCACAGAAAATAATGGTTCGTGTGTTTTGAGTCACCAGTAAGCTGAAGAAGGAAACATATTCAGGGTTAGCTGTGTTGGCTTTACAGCAAAATACAACAAAATCCAAAATCTACAATCAGACATCCCCTTTTTGGGCCAGCTTCAAAGCATAAAATGTAATGTGCAAGCTTTTTAAAAATTTTTTTATTGATTTAAAAGAAAAATGACATATGACAGACAGAACATAAAACATAAAACATAACAGTCTTCCATGTCAATCTTGCAGAGTCCCGTCCCTCCCTGCACCCCTCCCTTTAACCCACCCAATATCATATCCTTTCATATTATTTCTCTCTTATTTTAACATCTCAACATACTTATTACCTCTATAACCAACCACACTAACTCACACATTAAAAATGACTTCCACTACCTTTGAGTTATGAGAAGATCCTTTCTCTTCTACCTTAGAGACATCATTACTCTATTTTCATTATCTGGTATTTCTCTATTAGTTGATTCAAGATGTAAAGTAAAATTTCCCAGAATCTAGATTGTCTTTATCAAAAGAGAGGTAAAAAAGAAAAGGAAAAAAAAAGAAAGAACCATAGCACTGCCTTAACCCAGCCAGTTGAGAACTAAAAATTCTTTCTTGCTATTATACCCAAAAAAGGGGGTCTCACTTATTCCTTATTTCCAGCAGCTTACCTCTATGTAGCATTTTAGTAATGGGGGGGGGGGAAGAAGCATCTAGCAAACTGAGACAATATCTATTGGTTGCTCAAAAACATTATAACATTATAACAGTATATTGCCCCATTTTTCCTTAATATAGTTAGACACATTGTTCCATTCTCTAGATACAGATTGCCAAGAGTCTTCTTTTAGCCAACATGAAAGTTTATCCATCTGGATCA